>NW_015505394.1:2080603-2186838 GCF_001515645.1 Sinocyclocheilus grahami | reverse complement strand
CAAACCTGCTTTAAAACCCAGCAACACAACTGTAGCTGTACAACTTTACAACAGAAACACTGCTTTAACAAAAAAGCAAAACAGCAAGGCTTATTTGACATCAAAACAAATATTTTAAAAATGCTGTCTAATCGCTCTCGCTGTACTTTGGTGTTACACACAGACCAGTCTGTGCAGTGCTGCTTCAGTCCAACACCTTTTGTGTTTTATTAGGAGACGCACAGTTCTTCTGTGGCTTTATAGGTAATATTTTCACTTACACAATTTAGCAAAATCAGACAATATTGTGTCTAATATATACCACAATATTAACTTATTATTGAATTGTAAATAAATATCACATTGGCAACTGGTCAGTGCTAAAAAAATGCTGGGAAATCACTTCATGTAGCTCTACAAGAGTGATTACTGATAAACTGTCTGAAAAAAAGAAAGTCACGTTTTAGAGAAGAAAAAATCACCTACTGACTTTCAAAGCTGCTACATAATAACGACTTTCTACTTCGAGGACCTTGATAGAAATGTAGTGGAGTGAAAAGTACAATATTTGTCTTTCAAATGTAGTGAAGTTAAAGTCATAAGTTCCCAGAAAAAATAATACTCAAGTAAAGTACCGATACTCAAAAAGTGTACTTAAGTACAACACTCAAGTAAATGTACTTAGTTACTGTCCGCCTCTGTTCAATAACCATTTCTTTCAAATCTCACGAAACCTTTTGTCACTCAGTCAACCAGAACTTTAATAAAAGCCTGTTTTGCTCACTTTTACATTTTGAATATAAAAACAAAGCATGTTCAACATCACTGTGAACTACAGAATTCATTTTCCCATTTCCCTCGATCTCTTATGTTTAAGTTTTTGAAATCGAAAGATACTTAAAGATCTGTTGTTATCCAGTTATGTTACTATATTCAGTGTTTTCAAAGAATTTTAAGAGTTTTTATTGTTGAGATTGTTTGCTACATGATGTATGAAGTGTTTATGTGGTTTTAGTGCATTTTGGAAGAGATAATATTTGCTGTATCAAGCGTCATGTTAAAAAAAGAGAACTCTCTCCCTCTCTCTCTCTCTATATATATACATATAATGCTTTATTGTTAAAAAAAATGCTAAAAGAAAAATGATGGGTTGTTTCAACCCAACTTTGGGTCAAATATGTTAAAAATTTTATTTAAAAATGTAACCCAATAGTTGGGTTAGACCATATTTGAGCCAAAGTTGGGTTGAAACAACCCAATATTTTTTAGAGCGTATATATGTATGTATATATAGTTTACATGATACTTCCTTTATTCCTTTAACATTACAGCACACAGTTGTTCTAAAGTCACTTAAGGTTCCATGACCCATCTAACCTGCATTGATCTGCTGACATCATGCTCAGATACATAAAAGTGATAGCATGCTGTGACCCAGACTTCTCACTTTGAACTTCAGCCAATGTTATTTCTCTGGTACTTTTGCCGCTAGACATTTCCATTTTGATTTACTGCTATGGTTCTGTCTGGGTTTGAAAAATGCCTGCAGTGCACAAGTCATCATTAGTTAATGTCCTCCATGGCATAAGGGCAGTGATGGCATGGTAGACTGCCAGGCCAGTCACCAGTCTGTGTTCCCTCAATCAAATAGATGCTAATGCAAACCAGTCTTGATTTACCATAACAGCAATGCATCTTATTTTCAAGAGTACATTTTAAATGTGTGTTCTGTTGTTGTATAAAAGCATGCAATATTGCTATCCTTTTATTTAAATGAAAAGTTAAAAAAAGTTAAAATGTTAAGTTAAAGTTATTGTCAATTTTTTTTGTTTCAAGGCCAAATTTGAATGCACAAGTCCTTGCCTAAATCCTGTTTATTTTGAGTAAATTTGGTCAGAGCCAGACCTCTAACCAGAATCAGACACATGATCCCTAGGGCTCAGGCCTGTTTTGTAGCCAATTAAACTCTCAGAAAAGCCTGTAAGCAACCGCAAGCACACAAATCCCCCCACAAACAACACAACCACATTTTGTGGAGTGCGTGAACTAACATACTCTATAAAAAAAAGAACACAAAGTATTTTCCACAGAGTTATTTATTGTGTACTGATTTACCTTCTTTGTAAATGTAGTTCCCTTTACATCAAACACCCCATAGTTGGAAAGAGTTATCGCACACAAACAACAGAAAAAGCACTAGGTAATATTTTCACTTGAGACTATCCTCTAGATATGGGATTAGGAATAAATAGAGGAAAGATGCAAATTCACAAGATATATATATATTTCATACACAACTGCACACATATTCTTACTAGCACCCGAAGGTGAGCGAGGAGAACAAGAGGGATTGTGAAGTTTTGAGAGAAAGTGAAGTGTTACAGAGGGTCAGAGGAAAGAGGGGAGTGATTGACTGGATGTGTGTGTTGTATTTAGTAATGTAGACGTCTTGCGGATAAACAACGGTGCACTATGCAGAAGCATGTGGCTAGAAGAGTCTGTTAACCATAGCTGCTGTTAGTATGTAATTAAGAATTGTCCAGTTCTGAGTTATTAAATGTCGTATCAATTTACTATTACACTGAGCTGTTGAAAAGTGTTGGGCCACAATGGCACCAAGTTCCTCAGTAGTTTGTTTTGTTGACGTGTTGTTGGTTCTAAATATTGTAATGAAAATATTTCAAGCAGTTATGGCTTTGAAATATTTTAACAACCTGTGGCATAATCCTGTATTGTCAAGTAGATTCTGGTAAACTGTAAAATCCGTATACTGTGGTAGCGTCATAGGAATTAATGATTGGAATTCAAATCTCTATGACAACTTTCAATGAGATGGTACATTTTCATGACTGTATGGTTATCGATAAAAAAGATGACATTAAGATACAGTAAACCACATCCAAGTTCACGATTTTACAATCATGAATGGTCATATCCTTGCAGTGATGTGTTGGCACTAAAGAGTGAGTTTCCCCTCTTAGTGAAAGAAAGCACAGAGAAATGTCAAGGATAATACATTACACATATCATCTGACCACTCACTCCATCACTAAGCTATTTATAATTATAGTACAGTGCAATTTTATAAAAGATTCCTAAGGAAAGGAAAGTTTTCAGTTTCTCAACTTTCAATGTAACACAATCTTGATGGCTCTTCTTGGCAACATTGACAAGCTAAGAAAATAAAAATCGTAGATGGATAAGATTTGGATGAACAGTGCACACAGAAGAGCTCTCAACATTGAGTGAAATGTTCAGTTAAAAGGATAATCAACCCCATTTGGAGTAAGAGAAGAAAACAATAGTTATCAAAGAAAAACAAAACTGTTGAACTTTGACACAACTCTGAATCGACAAGAGTTTTGCATTTTAGAGATCTCTTTTCATGATTAACTTCATAGGAATGCCAAAAAGGCAAAGTTTTCTGTTATAAATAATTTAAGCATTAAATAAAGCAAATAAATATAATGACTGTATTGCTCAAATAAAAACATTAACATAAATAAATGCAAATAATAACTAGTACAAATTGATGAATAACAGTTTTTGGAGTTCAAGTATTTAATATTTTACTCTATTAAAAAAGGCTGGTGTCAAACTAATGATGGGCAGTTTTAAAGAAAGATCTCCTATCTATAAAAAAAAAATGCATATGTTACAATAGTGACAATATAATTAATGAATGATTTGCTAGTCCAGGAAAAAGAGGTATGAGATGCATGTTTTTTTTTACTGTAACTTATGGTATTTCATGTTTTCTCTGGTATTTTTTTTTCTTAAGAGAGTCTTTTAAATTGGTTAGATCATTGTTCTATTTTGCATTTAATCACAAAGGTAGCAAGCTTCACATTCATATTTTATGCAACTCAGTGCAGCTGGAATATGATGTTTAATGTAGCTTTTGCATCCTATGATATATTTATGTAACCATGGCTCATACATACCATTTAATTGTTCTCATATTAAGTGCATTATGTTTGTTGTACATTCAGTTTAACTTTATAAGGCATTAAAACAATCCCTCAAACTTTGGTGTTAACATTACCATTTAAGGAGTTCTTTTTCAGTGATCCATTTATCTGTTTGTAAATAAATACATTTGTAGTTTCGAGGGGTGAGAACCAGAAGGGCATAAGTGACATTTTTGGTGAAATGGAGATATATATATCAAATGAAAGCTCTTAATGAGCTCTTTCTACTGGCAAAAGTACTGTCATCCATGAGTGTGCACATTTTTATTATAAACATTTGAAATCAGTACACAAAGTCAGATCAAACTATGGAACATTTTTTGTTTTGGCTCTCCTGTAAAGTTGGTGAAATGTCACTTACGCCTTTCTGGTTCTCACCCCTGGGTTTGTTCAATTTTATTGGAGCTGCTCAGTACAGTGTTCATCCACCGACTACTGTATGCATTTAGTCAGTTGTTTAGTTTAGTTTAGCTTCTGCTGGTTGTTTGTGTGTTTAAGGAGGTCTGATTCACACCAAAAATTGGTCTTTGTGTGGTCAACAATGTCTAACCAAACTTTTTCACAACCTGAGACCTCAAAAAGTACTAGATAATTTTACTGAGAAACATTTTTACTGGTTCCTCTATTGAGTATGTGGAATGTGATCCAAAACATTTGCTTTTGTGAATGTACTGTATGTACTAAGTTTTTCATTTGTTTGCTGTCTAACATCCAACCTCTACCACATCTAGATCATGACAATCACAGCTCAATCTTACATGCAGGGAACGACTCATCTTGCATGACCACAGTACTGCTGCTTGCCAAAACCATGATGTTCAAGTCTTGCTGCTTCTCATGGGTTTCCTGGTACCACTC
The DNA here is from genome assembly GCF_001515645.1 of Sinocyclocheilus grahami. Lineage (NCBI taxonomy): Eukaryota > Metazoa > Chordata > Actinopteri > Cypriniformes > Cyprinidae > Sinocyclocheilus > Sinocyclocheilus grahami. The sequence goes on along the minus strand of NW_015505394.1, from coordinate 2,182,030 downwards.
CCTCATAACTTCTGTATCATGGGTTGGAATCAGTGTGACCTATCAATATGATATGCAAAGTCATTTTATAGCAGGCAACATTAATATATATATATATATATAGAGAGAGAGAGAGAGAGAGAGAGAGAGAGAGAGAGAGAGAGAGAGAGAGAGAGGAATTATGAATCAGGCCACTGTAGGGATAATGGTACCTGCATATTATTTCCCCATTGGCTCTTTCCTTCCAGCAGAGCATCCAGAACTGCCTTACTGGGCTCCTGTGCTGTTGGATCATTACCACTGACTACATAGTAGGAGGATCGGATCCGTTTAAAGAACTCAGCATCCACATTCTTGGCATTGCAGTGATTTGGTATGTACACTAGGTCCATATACATTGGAGGACAGTTAGGTACTGATGTTCCACTGCTGGACTTAGTGCTTCCTTAACAACAACAAAAAATATATATGTGAATAAAAAGATCACATATATAAATATATACAGTAAATCTCTGATATTATAAGCAAAGATAAACAACTCTTTAAAAGCTATAGACTGTAGACATATATTCATGTATTTTTAAGGTGTTATAGTACACATGTATTTTTCATGTTTTTAAACTGTGAGTATGAAACCAGAGTTACCTGAAGTGCTGCTTTTCACTCCCCTTGATGCAGAGGTATTAGTAGCATTTTTGGCATCTTTATCTTCTATAGTCTTTTTTGGAGAGGACACTTTCAAATCTTTAATGGCACTTGTTTTTGACAAGCTCTTTGTTGCAGATGACTTAGCCTTGCTGCTGATGTTCTTTTTTGGCTTCCCTCTTTCATCTTTTTTAGATGCCTCTTCAGCCTTAAGGACTTCAGGATCCACCATGCAGGCATCAGGATGTGGAGGGGCAGGAGCAGGGTCTCTGGGCGTGACTGGAGGTGGATCTGCATGACGATAAGTGATAGTCCTATCTGTTGGTAATGTTTCTGAGTCATCCTCAGAGTCAATATTTGCTTCTGCAGTTATTGATGGGCACTCCTCTGTACCAGGAGGAACATCTGAGTCTGTTTGAGAGGGCACTGATTCACTTACAGAAGTTGGGGGAGTTTCCTCACACTGCTTGCTCTGCTGTTTCCCTCCAGGTGGGGGTGGTCCTCCTCCAGACCTAGCAAGCGGCTTTTCCTCCTCCAGAGGATGTTCCTCATTCATGAAGTACTCAAGAGGACTTGGGTTTATAAAGGATGGAGAAAGCTCTGTCTTTGGATGTCTGTATTCACAGGAGGTCACCAAACACAAGTCCACAACTGCTCGTGCCTGAGAAGGGCTTGTTTTTGAGGTATCTGGCCCTATGGACCCATCATCACAAATACATACATACATACAGTAATCTCTGATTTTAAAAGCAAAGGTAAATGACTCTTTAAAAGCTATAGACATATAACTGTAATTTTTAAGGCGTTATAGTACACGTATTTTTCATATTTTTAAACTCTGAGTATGAAACTAGAGTTACCTGAAGTACTGCTTTTCACTCCCCTTGATGCGGAGGTATTGGTAGCATTTTTGGCATTTTTAACATCTGTAACTTCTGTATTCTTTTTTGGAGAGGACACTTTTGACTCTTTGATGGCACTTGTTTTTGACAAGCTCTTTGTTGCAGATGACTTAGTCTTGCTGTTGATGTTCTTTTTTGGCTTCCCTCTTTCATCTTTTTGGGATGCCTCTTCAGCCTTAAGGACCTCAGGATCCACCATGCAGGCATCAGGATGTGGAGGGGCAGGAGCGGGGTCTCTGGGCATGACTGGAGGTGGGTCTGCATGACGATAAGTGATAGTCCTATCTGTTGGTAGTGTTTCTGAGTCATCCTCAGAGTCAATATTTGCATCTGCAGTTATTGATGGGCACTCCTCTGTGCCAGGAGGAACATCTGAGTCTGTTTGAGAGGGCGCTGATTCACTTACAGAAGTTGGAGGAGTTTCCTCACACTGCTTGCTCTGCTGTTTCCCTCCAGGTGGCGGTGGTCCTCCTCCAGACCTAGCGAGTGGCTTTTCCTCCTCTAAAGGATGTTCCTCATTCATGAAGTACTCAAGAGGACTGGGGTTTATAAAGGATGGAGAAAGCTCTGTCTTTGGATGTCTGTATTCACAGGAGGTCACCAAACACAAGTCTACATCTGCTCGTGACTGAGGTGGGCTTGTTTTTGAGGTATCTGGCCCTATGGACCCGCCATCACAAATTTGAGTAGATTCACCATATTGACAGCTGTAGGAATATGATGTGGAGCTGCTGGAAAACTTCTCATGAGTGTCTGTCTGATTGGAAGTAGGAGAATGTTGAGCTGGAGATGACATTTTGGGACTGGTGGGGGATTTTGAGTCTGTGAAGGGATTTGTCCCTAAGCCAGGTTTAAGCTCTTCTGTCTTTGGAGAAAAACAAGATGACACTATAGGAGATGACGGTGACCTGGCCTTTGGAGGAGTCTTCTCCAGATTTTGTCTGTCCTCTATTTTATCCATACCAGTCTCTTTGTAAAATGAGTTGGGACTAGTTTTATCTTTATCTGTTCCTTCATGTGAGGTGCTTGGTCCGCCTAGAACAAGAGATGAATCAGGAGATAAATGAGAGTGATTGTGGGGTGACTGTTTTGGAGTAACAGGCTCTGAGAAATGTCCTACATTTGAAGAAACTTCTCTTGGCTCCCCAATTTGGCAGGGTGTTGTAACTGATGGGGTGGACTGAGAGGCATCTGATGGGGAAACAGAAGCAACCTGGGTACTATCAGACTCTCTGAAAAGCATTGCCTTGTCCCCATCTTCCCCAGGTCTGCGCTGTTCTCCCATGAGATTGGTTCTATCCAAGGGGCTGTAATCAACTTCTGTTGGACCATTTTCAGTGGCTGTACGCTGCATTCCTCCTACAAATGGATGATCTGGTGACTGCTTGCTGAAATCCAATGCAAATGAGTGTTCTGGGGATTCTTGTCCACACTCAACTGACAATGACTGCTCAGGGGATTTTGTTTCCTGTTGTGGCATTCTCAATTTTGCTATTTTAGGGGAAACATCAGGGGAGATTGACATAGGCCGGGGACTGTACTCCTTAGATGGGGAAAATTCTGCTTCTTGCATTGTGGTCGGAGTCTGAACAACAGAGACAGAGAAAGAGTCATCCACTTCTGTGGAATGTGGGGAGCCTACTTCAGCATGAAGTGATGGGGAGACATCATCTGTTGTAGGTTCTGGTAAAGAACTTGTTGCAAGTGATGTTGTTGAGGCAGAGGCAATGTGAGAAAATGTGTCCTCTGCAACAACCTCATCAACTGGAGTGTCAGATGTGGTCCCCTCAGATATGGACATTTTGCTGTCCTCTTTAAATGTTGTGAAAGGATTTGTATCAGAAAGGCTCTCTACTTTAGCCGGTGGCAAAGATGTAGCAGATGTAACTGAAGAGCTGTCATCAGTTGCTAACTTTATATCATTATTGACAGTCTGGCTTGGGGTCTTGTGGTCAACCTCAAAAGTGGTTGATAAATGTGCTTCATAACTTGGTGATTGCTTCTTTCCCATTTGTGACACAGGTACTGCTTCATCAATAGGACTAGCTTCTCTGGGAGAGGATTCCTTGTCACTTGTGATGTCAACAATAATAGGACCCTGGGGCTCAGGTGTTTTGTCTGATGGTAGAGTGCCAGCTTTCTCCTCCACTGGGGATTGGTAGTAAGGTGTGTGACCTGATGACTGAGGAGATAAAGGGCCCTCTAAGGTTTGATCATCGGGACTGCATAATTCCATTCCTTTTGACATCCCAGCTAATGTGGTTCCCATTTCAATCGGTAAAGACACACCTGCATGAACATGGTCAACATTCACATTTTGGTCACCAGAAGGTGACCTGACAAGAGGCAAAGTTGTAGTGGAAGCACTGAGCCTGTTTGAATCAAAAGAGAGTGTGTCTTTAGCTAAAAACTCCTTGGCAGATTTGTCTTCCTCCAGTGAAGATGGTGGTGAAATGGTCGAAGCTGATGCATGATAGTCATGCCCCTCTGTGGCATCGCTCTTGGAGTGATCTAATTCAGGAAGGTCTTGGAGAGGTGAAAGGTTCTTTCTCTCATAATCTGCAGTCATACCGTACTTAACAAAATCTTGGGAGGGAGAATCACTTTCATCATTAATTGTCTCATCACTCATTACATCTCTTGGAGTAGACATTTCATCCATAGGTGTTGGAACACTTGAGATCTCAATTGTAGATTGAGTGTGTCCAGATGTTGTGTATTCTTCTGGAGGATCATCACGATTTTCATCATCAGAGGCAACCTCACATTCTGAACCTGCTGGTAGGGTTTCATCATGAATAGAAACAGCAGGAGATACCGGTGCAGAGATCTTTGGTGGTGTGGTGACATCAAAACTCTGCAACTCACTTTCTTTGTCATGTCTATATTGTGGTTCTTCTGCACCATAATCTGATCCTTCCTTGGTTTCCTGCTCTTCTTGATCTCCGTCATCTTTTAACTTAGATATTACTCTGTCTTGCTCATCCACTTCCTCTGTATCTCCCTTTTCTTCATAGTCCCCTATCTCAGATGACTCTTCCAACCCTGTTCCTTCATCTTCAAATTTTTCACTGGTACCATTGCTTTTTTGATTTGGCTCTAGATCTCCTGGAGTACCACCACATTCCTCCTCAGCTTCTGTGGTTGCTATTCCTTCATCCAGGGACTCTGCTGCTTCTGGAGACTCTTTGCCAGGAGTTATTTCTTCATGCCTAATCATCTCTCCTTGATCGGAATTGTCTATTTTGGTCTGTGATAGGATTTCGTCATCTTCAGCAATCTCCTCTGCTTTCAGAACCTCAAAGTCTTTAGTGAGGTCTTCTGGAGAAGACATCAGTGACCTCTCTGCCTCAAGAACATCTGTTACACTGGCTTCAACAGCAGGTTCTTCACCAGTAGCACTTGAGACGGAAGGTGCTTCCACTGATTTGCCAGCATCTTTTTTGGTGGGCTTGGGCTTAGCCTTTTCTTTAGATTTTGCGGGACTACCGGGGCTCTTGCCTCGTGCTGCAACCTTTGGTTTAGGTGCAGGTTTTTTCACCTCGGGTGTGCTAGGGGCATTCTTTTTCAAGCTACTGGCTTTCCTCAAATCTTTCTTAGGTTCTTTTTCATCTTTTTGAGTTTCTTTCTTTTCATCCTTTCTGCTCTCCTTTAATAGGGAATCTTTCTTAATGTCTCGTCTTTTAATTTCCTTCTTGACTTCTTCTTTCTTCACCTTCTCTTCTTTTATGGCCTTTTCTTCTTTCTTGGGTGTGGGTTTTTCAGCCTTTTTATTAGCCTCACTTTTTTCCACTGATTTCTTTGTTTCTTTCTTCATTGTTTTTGGTTTAATGTCAACTTTCTTTTTCTCTGGAGTGTCAATTTTGGGTGTTTGCTCAGTCTTGATTTTAATGTCCTTATCCCCGGTTTTCACTTTTTTCACAAGTGTTTTTTCTTTCTTCTGAGGAGATAAAGGGCCCTCTAAGGTTTGATCATCGGGACTGCATAATTCCATTCCTTTTGACATCCCAGCTAATGTGGTTCCCATTTCAATCGGTAAAGACACACCTGCATGAACATGGTCAACATTCACATTTTGGTCACCAGAAGGTGACCTGACAAGAGGCAAAGTTGTAGTGGAAGCACTGAGCCTGTTTGAATCAAAAGAGAGTGTGTCTTTAGCTAAAAACTCCTTGGCAGATTTGTCTTCCTCCAGTGAAGATGGTGGTGAAATGGTCGAAGCTGATGCATGATAGTCATGCCCCTCTGTGGCATCGCTCTTGGAGTGATCTAATTCAGGAAGGTCTTGGAGAGGTGAAAGGTTCTTTCTCTCATAATCTGCAGTCATACCGTACTTAACAAAATCTTGGGAGGGAGAATCACTTTCATCATTAATTGTCTCATCACTCATTACATCTCTTGGAGTAGACATTTCATCCATAGGTGTTGGAACACTTGAGATCTCAATTGTAGATTGAGTGTGTCCAGATGTTGTGTATTCTTCTGGAGGATCATCACGATTTTCATCATCAGAGGCAACCTCACATTCTGAACCTGCTGGTAGGGTTTCATCATGAATAGAAACAGCAGGAGATACCGGTGCAGAGATCTTTGGTGGTGTGGTGACATCAAAACTCTGCAACTCACTTTCTTTGTCATGTCTATATTGTGGTTCTTCTGCACCATAATCTGATCCTTCCTTGGTTTCCTGCTCTTCTCGATCTCCGTCATCTTTTAACTTAGATATTACTCTGTCTTGCTTATCCACTTCCTCTGTATCTCCCTTTTCTTCATAGTCCCCTATCTCAGATGACTCTTCCAACCCTGTTCCTTCATCTTCAAATTTTTCACTGGTACCATTGCTTTTTTGATTTGGCTCTAGATCTCCTGGAGTACCACCACATTCCTCCTCAGCTTCTGTGGTTGCTATTCCTTCATCCAGGGACTCTGCTGCTTCTGGAGACTCTTTGCCAGGAGTTATTTCTTCATGCCTAATCATCTCTCCTTGATCGGAATTGTCTATTTTGGTCTGTGATAGGATTTCGTCATCTTCAGCAATCTCCTCTGCTTTCAGAACCTCAAAGTCTTTAGTGAGGTCTTCTGGAGAAGACATCAGTGACCTCTCTGCCTCAAGAACATCTGTTACACTGGCTTCAACAGCAGGTTCTTCACCAGTAGCACTTGAGACGGAAGGTGCTTCCACTGATTTGCCAGCATCTTTTTTGGTGGGCTTGGGCTTAGCCTTTTCTTTAGATTTTGCGGGACTACCGGGGCTCTTGCCTCGTGCTGCAACCTTTGGTTTAGGTGCAGGTTTTTTCACCTCGGGTGTGCTAGGGGCATTCTTTTTCAAGCTACTGGCTTTCCTCAAATCTTTCTTAGGTTCTTTTTCATCTTTTTGAGTTTCTTTCTTTTCATCCTTTCTGCTCTCCTTTAATAGGGAATCTTTCTTAATGTCTCGTCTTTTAATTTCCTTCTTGACTTCTTCTTTCTTCACCTTCTCTTCTTTTATGGCCTTTTCTTCTTTCTTGGGTGTGGGTTTTTCAGCCTTTTTATTAGCCTCACTTTTTTCCACTGATTTCTTTGTTTCTTTCTTCATTGTTTTTGGTTTAATGTCAACTTTCTTTTTCTCTGGAGTGTCAATTTTGGGTGTTTGCTCAGTCTTGATTTTAATGTCCTTATCCCCGGTTTTCACTTTTTTCACAAGTGTTTTTTCTTTCTTCTCTGTTTTTTGTGTTGGCTCCTGAGTTTCCACAGAGTCAGTTTTACTCAGGGTTTTTAGTTTTTCAAGAGATTCTTCTTTGGACTCTTTGTGGAGATTTTTGCTTGGGGATGGTTTTGATGTGGACTTCAGGCTCTCTTTACTATCTGTCTTATGTTTCATCTTAGCTTGTTTCAGTGTTGGTGCTAAATTTGAATTAAGCTCCTTCTGTGTGATCACAGGATGTTTGAGGAAGTCTAAGTGTTTAAGTTTCTCTAGGCCTTCCAGAATATTATTCTGAGTGGAATTGCCTGGAAAGAGAACACGGATAATTTTTTCCGATGGGTTAGCTGGATGCCACACAATCAGTGATGAGATGGAAGACAAATACGAGATTTGGAGCTCTGATTCTTTTCCATTTGGTAACAAGATGGGGGCTTTGTCTTTATCACTACCAGTCCATTCTCTCAGAAAGTACTGCAACTCCTTGCTATTCTCAGCTGGGTTAAGAACATACATTTCAAGCTTTCCGACCCCCATTTTCTGGAAAAGTATAAGTGGTTCTACTGTATTCCCAATATTCCTATGCAGAGGTTCAGGCTTTAAAGACAGCTTGTTTAGGTACTGCAGCATGAGAGATACCTCCTCAGCATTTCTCCTAATCCTGTAGTTGGGCTCAAGGTTTTCTAGGTTCTGGGGCACGTTGACAAACATAACTCCAATATCAGGTGAGATCATATTCTTTGTCCAGTCACTGTTAGCTGTGGATTCCTGTGACTGCTCCTCCTCAAGTTCGGCTATTTTGCGCTGCAGCATGCTATTGATACCAGGAAGGTTGTCATCTCCAATGTGTGTAAGGAGAACAGAATCCACTCTGTCCAGATGTCGTAACAGCTTCCAAAAACATGATTTTCTATCAGATCCACCATTAATCAGCATGTTGAAGCCGTTAACTGCAAACAGTGCTGAATCACCCCGTCCACCAGGGAAAATATAACAGCATGGTTTGGATAATTTTAGGAACCCCCCTGAAGTTGGGGGTTCAAGCATGTCAAATGGGGATGGGATTTCTACAGATTCTGACAGGTACTCTGTGAATTCAGAAAGGCCTTCCATTTCTGGAAGGATGGTTGGGGAATTTAGCTTCATATGGATGAAGTCCTGCAAGTTGTGTTTGTCCAGGTTTGAATTTTTCCAGTCACCATGCTCCGGACAGAAAATAGTTAAATTGGCTTTGTTGGCTGGATGTATGGTGCTCAGAAGCTCTCCAATCTGTGAGTCAAATGAATTGAAACATTTCACTAAACATTTAACTTTTATTAGAATCTCTTCTCAAAAGCAGTCACAAAACTGGTAAACATAGCTAACTGAAGCAAAAAGCTAACAATCACTCACCTCTTGATCTGTAAAAATGTCAATGAAATTGGAGAGAGAAAAGGAGCCTGACTGGAGAATCAGCTCGCCTGTATTTTCAAAACACTGTCCTGCTAGGAGCAGCAGCTTATGGTGGGCTGTGTCTGAGACCATCAGACGTACCTGAGTGTAGACAAAAAGTTTATAAAATATTATAATCTTCATTAAACACGGACTTGATTTGAATGAATCATGGCTTGCATTTGTTGCAACAAACTAACACAGCATGTGAAAGTTATCCTAAATTATTAAAATGCAATATCTGAATTACCCATCTAACAGAAGTACACTTTTTTTTCTATAAGCTCCTCTATAAGGTTTAGTTTTGATGAATTGTATTACTTTGGCTCTGTGTCTCAGACCTGCAGTGCTCTTCCATATTATTAATGCAGAGTTAAACTGCAGTCACAGTTTGCAAGCAAAGCTTTGTGTGTTTGAGCGTTTTGTGCATTTGTGAGTTTATCTGCAACTGTGACACACCCAATACATACATAACTCTTTGAAGTACTGGCATATTAGTGAATTAAAATATTGAACAGGGTTTATCTTTGTAGTGTAAAAAATATATAATTGTTTTTGTAATATTAGGTTAGTCAACATATTTTCTGTTGATACTGTTGCCAACACTATAACCGTAATGTTCTTGTCAGTGGTGTAGTGAGTCAGCCCCGGGCCCATATGCAAAAAATTTGTAACTCGGTTAACTTAACTTAGGCCCTATTGTTGATCTTTCTGAAGTAAATAACTTTATGTGAATCGTGACTATTCACAAGCTGTTTTATTTACGGTATAGGCTAATGCTTGGAAATGATGTTTAAAGTTTTCAAGTCCATTCATTATTTGTAGCCCGCAAGCCACTCAATAATCGCAGCTTTGTGCTTTGTTACTACAAAGTCTCAGCCTTCTGTCAATTTTATGATCAAATACAAACAATAAACGTCTTTTTTTTTTTAAAAAGTCAAAAGAATGACGGATGCCACAGATATTTTTTTTTTGGAGTAGGCCTATAGGTGGACTTTTCACATTAACTTCACGCAATATAACATGATTTTATTATCGTTGTTATTATGAGCTGAGCTGGACTCCGCTTTGTCCACTGTGAAAGTTGATGTATTCCCTCAGCGACCAGCACAGATCAGCTCTAGGCATGACGAAGCGGGTATCGTCCTCTTTTGGAAGACCAAACAAAGTAGTTTCGCTTTCATAACGAAGTACACAGCGTCAACAATACTACAGCGAGACTAAAAGTTACGCCTTCTTTCTTTGCGTGAACATTTGGGCGGCGTTATGCAAATCTTCCCAGATCGTGACGTAGGTATGTGCGGGCGTGTTAGAACGAGCTGTTTTAGGTAGGCTTGGTTAACTCTTAACTTTCATAAAGAATATCTCTTTGGTTTTGAGACTTTAGTGTTTGCAACTTTACAGATCTTCTTTATGCACCAAGAGCTTGTAACACTCCAAAGAAAAATTTAAATCGCATCATATGACCCCTTTAATAATAAATACATTTTTTCTGAATCAATGTTGCAAAAATGAATCTGACAAACCTGACTCGCCATGTCCTCATTGGATGTGCCTTTATAAAAAAATGCATCTTTACGGATTACATAATGAAAGAGTTTTTGTTTTCGATTTGAATTATTTCGTTTTAAAATAGTAATTTAAAGCATTCTATAGATAAATGTATCATGTCTGTGAAGCGCTCCTGCTTAAGACCAAGAGGACAGAAAGCGCATCCTGTTTGTTTTCCTTACTTTACAAAAGCACAAGGTTTTGTTGATATTGTGAGTGCACACAAATACAAGTAGACCCTTTGCAGTTCCGAATTATGTATACTCTTACCTTTATGAGCAAAAATGGCGGCGTATTTTTACGTTTCCACTTAATTAAGCTTTAGCGTTAGTTCTGGCAGGTCACGTGAGTCAAGCTTGCATCAGCTGATTCTCAGCTGATCACATCTACCTATAGGAATACGACACCTATCGCGGCATTCCTATATAAGCTCTATTCAGTATTATTCAGCTGCTTTTCAGCTTGCTCCGGAGCAAATTAAGCATCGCTGCTCGCAAATCAAACTGTTGCAGCGTGTTTCAGAACATCTGAAATCCACGTCTAAGATAAGTGAATGCTGTTTTAATCCATATCGCTGTGTATATTACCTGGACTGCTAATTGAAAAAAAAGAAAAAGCATATTTGCAGCAGCATTTACGCGTCTGTGTTCAATTTGAATTATTTCGTTTTAAAATAGTAATTTAAAGCATTCTATAGATAAATGTATCATGTCTGTGAAGCGCTCCTGCTTAAGACCAAGAGGACAGAAAGCGCATCCTGTTTGTTTTCCTTACTTTACAAAAGCACAAGGTTTTGTTGATATTGTGAGTGCACACAAATACAAGTAGACCCTTTGCAGTTCCGAATTATGTATACTCTTACCTTTATGAGCAAAAATGGCGGCGTATTTTTACGTTTCCACTTAATTAAGCTTTAGCGTTAGTTCTGGCAGGTCACGTGAGTCAAGCTTGCATCAGCTGATTCTCAGCTGATCACATCTACCTATAGGAATACGACACCTATCGCGGCATTCCTATATAAGCTCTCTTCAGTATTATTCAGCTGCTTTTCGGCTTGCTCCGGAGCAAATTAAGCATCGCTGCTCGCAAATCAAACTGTTGCAGCGTGTTTCAGAACATCTGAAATCCACGTCTAAGATAAGTGAATGCTGTTTTAATCCATATCGCTGTGTATATTACCTGGACTGCTAATTGAAAAAAAAGAAAAAGCATATTTGCAGCAGCATTTACGCGTCTGTGTTCATACACAGCACAACACTAAGTCTAGAGCATGTAATCGCTCTGAGGACACGCCGATAGTTAAGGCCATGAAAACAAGTTTAAATGAAACAAGCATTCTCGTGTATGCGTTTCAACTGGGGTTCACTGTATTCAGCGGCATAATTTCAATGTTATGGTTGTTTATTTCTAAGGTTGATGTTTCATTAGCTGTGTGAGTGTGCGGTTGATTTCAGCTGCGTCAGAAGCACGCGTTTATCGCTCCTAATGGCTTCTATACATATAAGAATGTAATATCAATGACAGTCATTCGAAGTATTTCCGCAGTGTATGCTTCCCCTGCTGGACTGCCACTTATTAGAGATTAATAATTTCTGATCCGCTTGAATATGTGCTCACGCTGAGTAATGTGAGCATATGAGCATGAGAAATTAGGGTGACATGAACTGGCTGAGATCAAGCTATGTTCATTTATAAAAAAAATCAAAATATATAAAACACTTCGGTGGTGATTGGAAGGTTACGACTGACCTGACAGAATTATAATTAAAAAAGAAAAAATGCAAGTGATCGCGGTGGCGCCTTCATGTCCTCCAAAGCGTGCAATAGCTTCCACTCTCTGCACAAACTATTGGATATGCGCCTAACAGCGCTCATTTATCTAGGTTAAATGTTTAAATGAATACTGTGAAATTCATGAAGTGTTTTATGTCTGTTTATTTTAGGCAAGTCGTGTTGGTTTGAGAAGGCTAAATTGATCAAACATAATGCTTAATTCACTGTCTGCTGCTGCCGCTTGGTCGCTCCTTTAAAAAACAAAAATTTTAATTTAACAAACATAAACTGTTCCAAACATATTTCTAAATTAACTTAATAAAGAAACAAAAATAAATATGACCACTTTGCCATTAAAAACCAAAAATGAACTATTTTATTAGCTGTGTAATGGGGAAGAGAGAGAGAAAAAAAGTCACGGTATCCAGTCGGACTCGGGCAGAGAATTCTCATAAGCTGTTGGACAAGGGCCAGGACCATGGAGGGCTCTATTCGTTCCCTCATTTCAATTAAAAGTTCCCCCCAGCTTGGCAGGCCCATATGCACCTGCATACCCAGACGCTACGCCACTGGTTCTTGTCCTAAAGGTTACTAGCTGCTCTGCATTTATTCTTATCCCCAATAAGGTATTTGTTTCTATGACAAGCACACACCTACAACAGTTTTAAAATATGTTTTAGCTGCAGACATCGAGATATATTTAAAGAAATATAGAGAGACAGAAAGAGGGTGTTTACCTCCGTGCTAACAGCTTCATCTGAAGGGTTGATGAGCACTACTGTCTCCAAAACATTACTTTTGTGATGCAGAATCTTTTGTCCTGTAAATAAAATGACATGTTACTAATGCTCAGAGTGATGTACACAAAATGGACATAGGGATCTTCATATGCTTTGGTTTGTGTTGTACACTGAGTTAAAAAGACAAATATTATGAATACGCCAATATATTTTAAGAATTGTCTTCACTTGAACACAAAACACTAATGCTGCTGCTTAAGGAACCATAAAGACAGGAGACAGAACTAGTTTTGGTAAGTTTATTTCCTTGTCTTCCTTTTCTTTTCACTACAATTCTTTCAGCTCCTTTTGTCATGCATATTTGCCTTATTGAGTTTTAAGTTAAATTTGCAGTCAAAAAGGTCATGGGGTTGTTTTTTTTATGTGATCTGTATCACTTAATTGCCTAGTGTGTACTCATGCACGTACAATATCCTTCTCTTCCTCATTTCTCTATACGCTCTATTGGCACAGATATCCAATTAACCTCTGCCCTCCTCCAGCAACTTGTCATCCTTTCAATCACCTCATGGGTGGAACATGAAAAAGCTTCTAGTATTCCACAGTGTGTTCCCTTTTCTCGGCTAACTGAGAATTGTCTCTGTACATCCTGTATATACATGTCCTCTGAGACCGTGACTATATTGACAATATAATTCTGCCTTTGATTTTTCAATATCTCATATTTCCCATCCCCCTGCCCAAATGGCTCACAATAAATTCAAGTGAAAACCTCCCGATCTCTGTCTGGGTGAATTGATCCTATTATAAATTCATCAAGCTGTCCGGAAGCGGTGAGGCTGTAAGCTTGCAGGAATTGGTCAACTCTGTCACTGTCAGTACTAGACAGTTTGCTATTACTGCAGAGGTCTATGAGCCCGTTCTGTAACATCAGCCTCATCACTCATTCAGCAATTGTTGTTCATAGTCTCATAATCCCCCCTCTGAGGTTGTTTGTAAAGGTTCAGTGACTAGGCACTCCATAAGTGCTGAAAATTGCCTGAAGAATAAGGCCTTCGATATCTAAATTCTCCATTTGCACTTAACAGTGCACAACCTTTTTCATGGTCACACCATAGCCAAAATTAGTTGTAAAATAACCTTGTAGATAAAGCTTTGGTGCACCAGGGAGTTTACATTGGAAATGCTATGACGTTTCGAGAAACAATGAAAAATTCGCTATTTGTCATGTATGTTTTGCATGATGATATGATAAATAGATGGTTCACTTTTAACAGTAGATTCAGTGACGTTAGAGCTGATCTGCGCCTCACTGCACGTGTGTGCGGCGCGTTGCGACTCCACAGCTACCGGTGTTCTGACAATTTACAGTGTTGGTAGCATAATCTGATAGGTAGCATTATTTGTCAGAACACCGGAGCTGATCGCGGCCGCTCTAGTCAGTGCTTGTGTTTATGAGCCAGCCACGACACGTTTCTGAAGCGTCTCTCCTAAAAATAGTCTTTTGTGAGTTGTCACAGCGTGGAGGACAGAACAAAACCTTGTCGGAGCCGTAAGGTAGATTCAGTGACGTTAGAGCTGATCTGCGCCTCACTGCACGCGTGTGCGGCGCGTTGCGACTCCACAGCTACCGGAGTTCTGACAATTTACAGTGTTGGTAGCATAATCTGATAGGTAGCATTATTTGTCAGAACACCGGAGCTGATCGCGGCCGCTCTAGTCAGTGCTTGTGTTTATGAGCCAGCCACGACACGTTTCTGAAGCGTCTCTCCTAAAAATAGTCTTTTGTGAGTTGTCACAGCGTGGAGGACAGAACAAAACCTTGTCGGAGCCGTAAGGGATAACGGTAACATAATACACTGATCGTGGGCTGCTTTTAAATGAACATTTATCGTTATTTATAAAACAAAATATTTTCTTTGGCCATATTAGCCTACTCAATAGCATTAACACAGGCTTTACTCCTTGCAAACTTTATCTGGAATGTCACCGTTTCTGTCACTGCAACTATCAGGTGAACACACACACACACACACACACACGAAATAGTCTGCCTCATGAAAAAAAATGTATTTTAAAAAATGTAGTTATTATTTGCATCATTTATGATTTATTTTATCCCCCCGCGACCCCCTCCCCCCGCAAATAATCAGAATGCATTTTTTATTACCCGACCCGTGGATATAGGAAAAGCAAAATATGTTTGCAGCGTAAATCAGACGGACTTACTGAAAATGCTAATTCATTCTCTGCCAGCAGGAGGTGCTTTAAAGCAGGAGAAACAGAGGTTTCCCCAGTAATGGCTGTACACAAAGCAGCGCTGAGCTCACAAACGCTGCTTTATCAGGCATATAACATGCAAGATTAAATGAAAATGACGTTGAAAATTCCTTCAGAAATACAGTGATATAAAAACACCCGCGTCTCGTTTTGATTTTTAAACGTGCAGTACGTGCTCATGTTTATTCAACGAAGAAGCCTTTTGAAAAATCCGTCAGTTTTTATATTGTGGCGAGCGCCACAAATAAATAAATGTATGGGAAACACATCTCACAGCACAACCACCTGAGCCCAACTTCAGTCTACCTTAACCTTAACTTTAACTGCGTTTGTAGCCAGCGCCATAGACAGACTGATAAACAAATACAGACCGGAAGTTAACTTCAGAATCGGCATCGGTATCGGCCGATCACCATGACAAGAAATCGGTACTCAGTATCAGCTGCAAAAATCCTAATCGGAACATCCCTAGTAGGGCTGTCAAAAAAATTTCAGAATATTCGTCGAATGAAAAAAAAAAATCCACATTCGAATGCAAAAACATTGCATTCGAATTTTAGGTCTGCGTCAGCCGTCAGGCAGCCTATCAGTGGCGCATAAAATGCGACGACAATGTAAGTGTCATTGCATTTTAATGCTTTTGTTAGCCTATTCAGTTGAACCCACTAGATGTGGCGCTGCTACGTTGTTCATTCAATATATAGCGCAAAACGAGAGCATCAGTGTGGCGAATATGTTGTTTATGGCGAAACTGAAACCAAGCCA
Source organism: Sinocyclocheilus grahami (assembly GCF_001515645.1). Lineage (NCBI taxonomy): Eukaryota > Metazoa > Chordata > Actinopteri > Cypriniformes > Cyprinidae > Sinocyclocheilus > Sinocyclocheilus grahami. Next base: position 2,166,284 of record NW_015505394.1, on the reverse strand, counting down.
TTCACACAGAACGCATATTTATCACATTTTCTAGTGGGGCATCTATCAGCATTGCACTCGTGTCTGGCACAAGAGAGCGGCATGTTTAGAAAGCCATGTAAAATTAATGTAAGTTCAACTTTTAAAAAACATGTCTCAAGACTTTATGGTGGTTTTCACCCACTGTATCTCATGTTTTTAAATGAAGAAAGTAGCTTACTATTTGTGATTGGTTTTCGGTCCTTTGTATTAAACTATACATACATGCATGGTGCTGTTTTTTTTTCTTTCTAATTGTTTAAGCAACTTTATTAATTATATATGGTTTATAAACATTATTTTAAACATTATGCACTTTTTTTCAAAGATATTCGTGTTATTTTATTACGCTTTGAAGAAACGTGCATAATATTTTGTTCGATGCGCCCTCTTGCGGCCTCAGGAGAGAAGCCAAAAGCTTTTTTTCCCCCTAACTGAAATGATGCCTTTTAAATTAGAATATAATTTGAATTGCGATAATACTTAAGTGGAAAATTCGAATTTAGTTTTTCAGTCATTTTGACAGCCCTAATCCCTAGTAGGCATATGCAGTTATTAGTGAATGTGACCCAATGTCTTACCTAAACCTCAGAGGGATCTATAAAAAGAGCTTTATTGTATTTCTCTCATCAGCCTATTTGATATATTTGTAAGTTCTGTGTAGATTTTAAAGACTGTTCTCCTTAGAACAGAGTATGTTTGTGTGAGTCTGTATGTGTGTGTGCATAAACCCAGGTGGCTCTCTCATGCAGTGTAGGTAATTACAGTGTGTTTCCCACCTGCTGAGCCATCATTAACGCTCTGAATTTATTCCTTTCCATATTCCCTCATGTAATCATATTCACTGTACCTTTATGTGTTTCTTCTATTATTTCCCCTGCATTGTTTGTCTTTTTCTGACCGCTCTCCACAAAATATATCTGTATACAAACTAAACTTTTTAAAGACATAACTAGCATTACATAGACTGACTCAGTCAGCTCATGTTTAGTAGCATTTCAGAAAAATAATGTGGACCAACCAGGGCAACAACCATCGAATGTGTGAGGATTTTCCTAAGGGTAGTGATTAATTAGTGTTAAAGGTGTTTCTTATTAAATTGTACATGCATCTGCCCCCAAGAAAACACCATTATTTAAGTAGGTATACGGCATATCTGAGACTCCACATCCCAATATGGGCCAATCTCTTTTTGATCATTAGCAGTGGGATCTAGAGTTCCTTTGGGAGAATCTGCTTTATCGCGATCAGTGTGAAGATGGGAGGGAGGAGCTATGGAATGGAAGAATGAATTAAACAAAGAAATACAAAGCATCTGACTTGGCTGAAATTGACATCTGCATAGCAAGTGGAGCATACTTGATGTAGAACACACTGTGGCTTCATTTCTTCTCTACAGGGGTGTTGCAGTCATTTCACTGCAGTACTCTCTGCTCTAGTTTAGCTGCAGATATTCTTCAGAGCATAGACATCTGTGTATTGGTAAAGAATGATTCTCTTCTAACCTAATTTATTTTCTCTTTACTCCTCTAAATCTGGGCAGGTCCGTTAAAACGGCTTTAGGTGCAAGTAATTTGTCATGAATGCTATTCCAGCTGCACAGCACACACCCAGACTCACGCAAGCAGAAAAGCGGCATCATTACAGGGCCAGCCTCACACCAGGGGGGAAGGCCATTTATGTGACAAAAACAGCTGCTGTCAGGAACTCCAAAGAGATGAAGAGAAAAATGTGATTAGAATCAGTGGTGCGAACTACAGTTCGAACAAATTATGCCACGGTCGATAGCAGAGTTTTCCTCTGCCCTTGGATAATGTAGGTGCTGCCACCAACTATTATTCACATGGATGAGTAAAATGGAGCTTTTGTGATGAAATGATCCCCCACCATACTTTGATTTTCCAAACCTGACACTGAAATGTTTTGCTCTGTTTTTTTTCCTCCCACTGTTGTTTTGGACCCGACTTGCATTGTATGGGCTAATACAGTTGAAACATTTTTCAAAAGATCTCCTTTTGTGTTCAGCAGTAAAAAGAAGGGAATACAGATATGGAACAATATCAGTGTGTGTAAATTTTTACATTTTAATTTAAATCCCTTTTTTATTTTTTTATTTATCCCTCTCACAGTAATAGGCAGTATTTCAGATACATGTATTTGAAATACAAAATCTATTTTGTATTTTGTATTATAAAGCCTTTGTAAAAAAAAATCTAATGTATTTAAAAAAATTTTTATTTAAATACATTTAAGATTAGTATTTTTGTATTTTCAAAATACATAAAATACTTTGTGCCAGTCAACCTCTTTATCAGGGTGCTGATTTTGTGCATCAGCTAGTTCAGACACACCTCAACATTCATGCATGTGAGCTGTAGCTGTACAATTCCATTTCTGGAATAAAGTGTTTTCACTACATGCCATCAATCCGGAAGTCTGCCACATTGGCGGCACTGAACGTAAACAATGCCATTGAACCGAACAGAACTCCCAAATTTTGCTGATTATTGCTGCTGAAAATGGTCAATTATTGTCATGTTTTAGGCTGTACTAATCGGTCGGGCCGAGAAAAACATATGGAGTAGTATAGACTGCCAAAAGTTATAACGAATCAAGGAGAAAAGTGCAAAAAAAACTTTCTGAGGAAAGACATGAAATTTGCCAAGTATGGTAACCCATACTCTGAATTTGTGCTCTGCATTTAACCTATCCAAGTGCACACATAGAGCAGTGAGTAGTGAACACACACACCTGGAGCAGTGGGCAGCCATTTGCTCCAACGCCCAGAGCAAAGAGAGTGCTGTATATTCACTTCTCCACCTACAACTCCTGCCGGTACTGAGACTCAAACTCAGACCCTGCAACCTTCAGATTACAAGTCCAACTCTCTAACCATTTGGCCACAACTGCCATTTTAGTTAATGGTGCTATATTTATTATTATTATATTATAGGAGCCTTAATGAGAGTATGACAACCAACAAACATTTTTGTCTTCATTGGGATTGGGGGTGAATGCTATGGGACATTTTGCTCCGGGTTTAAGAAATTTAAGAAAATAAATTCCATTGCCTAACCTCTCAGGATACCTGGAATCACTGTTACAAGTACCCCAGGCACATCGTTTTTCCATTTTTGAAGCATAAACCCTATAAAAATGACGCAAGCTTCGGAGTTCCACTCTCAGTGCCACTGATACTCGACTGCCATTGGCTCATCTGCGTTCAAGGGGAGGGGCTTACGGATTGGTCAATTGCACTTATTATAAGTGCAGTATGCCACGAAAGAAAATTCAAATTCACACTCGCACGTTGGCAGGCAGTTTTTTTGTGTGTACGCTCCGAGATGGAGTGGAACGCCAAATGTTCTGCTGAATGATCTGCCATTGTACTGATTCTCGCAGTCCCCGGAGTTCACATATGAAACCTTCCACGCATTTCTGCTGGGCTGCCAGAAAGTCTCACATTAAAGACACCATGTTACCATCTGTGGTGGTTGTAACCGGTGTGTGCCGAGGAGAACTGTTTTGCGGATGGCCATCCCACTTCTGACACCACTTGAGAAGAGGCAGGTTGGAAAAACACAAGAATGATGGCGCAGCACATCAGTGCAAGGTTGCTTATTTCCAGTGCCCAAAGTGCACAAATTTGAACCAAAACTACCAAAAAAAAAAAAAATATATATATATATTTACAATAGCTCTTGGCTGAGCTTTCTTCTACGAAAAGTTTTCAAATAACTGATATGGCTTGCACTACCAACTGTCCTCCTCAACTTCCCAAAACTAGATGGGGACGGGAGTTCAAGTGTTGTCCCGGCCAGTGACAGAGTCTTTTTTCACAAGATATGTAACATAACTACAAACTTACAGCTTTTAGTAAGCTAAAGCGGTCATATTTGATTGTCACCTAAAAGCTGGGATACTTCCATTTCAGTTTGATTGTGGGGGCAGATGTGTCAGCCGCCGTATTGTTTAACTTGCACTATAGCTTTGCGCTGCCACACTCACCCAACCCAGTCCTCACCCCTCTTGTCCTGATCTCAACTCTCACTGTCTCTGATACTAATACAGGCTGAATACCCTTTGGGCAGGCAGCCTCATCTAATGACACTCACCACAACGCACAAACAAAGCATCCACACAAACATAATGCCATGAACATGAACTTGACTTGCTACCTCACTTTATCTCTCTCCAACTCTGTCCTGTCCTTTCGATGCAAAAAATTGGATTTTGAAAAGGACATTTCGAACACACATATGAATAGTTAGAAATATCAATACCACTTAGGGAGAGTCCGAGTATAGTTGTAATGCTTTTTGTTTCAGCATCTGTAACTCGCTGAATTTTTGAGCTAGAGTGCTCAAACTTGTATACAAAGCACCCACATTTGTTTATTACAAAAGGCACCTATTTCAAACTCTGCAAGAATATCACACCCCTTATAAGTTGATGTCAAATATATGATGTGCCTTTGTTATAATCTTGTAACACATGCTGGGGTAAGTTGAGCCACACCATGAAGTATGCTTTAAAAACAGGTTTACTGAAACAATGTCTCACTTTCTGTGACTGACCGCAGCACAGATGCAGGAGTGCTCTTTTCCTTTATATGTATTGTGCTTGAATTATAGCTAGTGTTCTTTTACTCACATTACGTTTAGAATTGCATGATTGCTGTCTGTAGACCATGGCTGGCTCACATTCAAAGACTGAAGTACTCTTGTAAATTAAATTTGAAAAAACCATCTACCAAAGGCCCCGAATGTAAAACTAGAAGTAAACTATAGAGAATCAAAACTGATCAAGTTACCTTTATTTTTACAGAGCTTTATATAATACCAATTCACAGTATTTATTAATCAAAGATTTTATAGACTGTACAAAAAAATCTATAATTTGCAAACACGCCCAGGACAATATGAATTTACTATAAAACTGAATTGAAATTACTGGATATTCATTATATTTTATTTTTACATTTGTTTTCCACAGAAGAAAGAATTTCATATATGTTTGGAACAACATATGCACAGTAAATAAATGACAAAATATTTGGATAAACTATTTCTTTAAATTGTCAAGTTGTTGAAAGAAAACAATTTTAACAAAGTAGTACCATATTACTTTATAATGTGACAATGTATAACATAGCCAGTCCATATGTCATACTGTTAATTATTAATAATATTGCATAATTTCAGATGAACAGACAGCATGCAAATACACAGTAGACAGTGCAATCATTTGTTAAGTGCTTATTGATTACATTACAGAAGCGGATTCATTATTATTGATTACATACTGCACGGTCTGATGCTGTGCGAATCTGCTGGACTATGACAGCTGATCTAATTTTGAACCTCCAAGCAAAATTTAAGACTTAGTCTCGACTCAAAGCAATGAAAAAGTCAAAGTTCAGGTACAATATGCTTATCCTCTAAAGGCCCTGAAGTACCTCAGAAGCAAAGGAATCCTCCATGTTCCTTTTATCTCCTGAGCCTCACAGACACAATATTACCTCTCTCATAATTCTTTCTCAAGCATTCTTTCAAGTGCTTCCTCGTCTTCTTTTTTTTTTTACTGTTTCACAGTACAGAGTTTCACACTGTGACTCATCTTCTATTAGAGATTCTGACGGGGAATCTGAGCGTTTCTTTTGTACAAAGGAGTTCGTCAAAAATAGATGATTTCCTGTTTGTGCCTTCATTTTTTCCTTTCTGTTTTTTTTCCATATTTTGTCTGATTTGTTCCATGTGAATTATGTGAATAACCATGTGTTTGCATTCTTATTCTTCCAAAAAAATTGCACTCTCCAATATTTTTTCTTAGTTTGATTGTAATGTTTCTCATCTGTGCACTGCTTTGAATAAAAACATCTACTAAATGAATACACGTAAATATGTGTGTGTATGTGAGTCTCAAGTCTCCCTGTACTCTTCACAGGCCTCAGATGTTTAATGATTTATATTTTGCCCTCCACCATGCTAACTAGTAATAACCCACCTTCTCCCTGCCCCCATTGATCTGTTTAACCCTCTGAGAAAAAAAACTGTAGGAGAGTTCAACAGATAATTATCCTACAACTCGCTTATATTCTACACTGAAAACTAGTGACTCATCTTCTATTAGAGATTCTGACGGGGAATCTGAGCGTTTCTTTTGTACAAAGGAGTTCGTCAAAAATAGATGATTTCCTGTTTGTGCCTTCATTTTTTCCTTTCTGTTTTTTTTCTCCATATTTTGTCTGATTTGTTCCATGTGAATTATGTGAATAACCATGTGTTTGCATTCTTATTCTTCCAAAAAAATTGCACTCGCCAATATTTTTTCTTAGTTTGATTGTAATGTTTCTCATCTGTGCACTGCTTTGAATAAAAACATCTACTAAATGAATACACGTAAATATGTGTGTGTATGTGAGTCTCAAGTCTCCCTGTACTCTTCACAGGCCTCAGATGTTTAATGATTTATATTTTGCCCTCCACCATGCTAACTAGTAATAACCCACCTTCTCCCTGCCCCCATTGATCTGTTTAACCCTCTGAGAAAAAAAACTGTAGGAGAGTTCAACAGATAATTATCCTACAACTCGCTTATATTCTACACTGAAAACTATTAAAGACTAAATTAAATTAAAATCCTCTGAAAGTAACAAGAACGGTTATAAAATTGAAAGTGCTGTAAAAAAAAGGAGGGGGAGGTTGGTGGGGTAAAGCAATTATCAATACATCCACTAGGTATTTGTCTGTGGTGGACAGCTAATGGCTTTGCACTTAGAAGGCTTAGGGCCAAAAGAGGCACAATGCAAATTCCTCTGTTAATTTTCTAAAAAGCTTTGTATAAAGCCACCCATCGAGAAATAAATCTGATTATGGAAATGAACCAACACCTACTACATGTGTCATTTTTATCCTAAAGGGGGGATTAGTAGCCAATGATATATTCATGTTTTGACCTCCTCCGACAGCCATTCAGATGAGTAAATAAGAATTTCAGACTGAATTCTGATGATCTCATCAAAGTAATGAGCTTTGCTGCCTAACAGCAATACCGGAAGAGTCCCAAGTGCTTCCTGTACTAACATATATAATCAAGGAGACAGTCATGATGAGTGTAAGTTATGCTATTAAGCTATAGTGCTGTGTGTGTGTGTGTGTGTGTGTGTGTGTGTGTTCAAGCACAGATTACATTTCAATCATTAAAGGTCAGTGTTGGCTCATCATTTGCTTACTTTAGCAGACTGAGTGTCTCTCTGGAAGTTATATCCATTATGGTTAAACTACCACAATTTCCTGCTGTTTTGTGAAAATTTCTATTGCATTCTACTGTTCAGGTCTGACTGCATTTGAAGCCCTATGTGTGAAGCCTTGCGTTCAAAAGGAGACAAACCCATTGTCATTACTTTTTCAGCTAATTATCTTACATCTAGCTTTTCATCCCTTGCAGCAATTCAGCATGAGAGAGGAAAATAGAGAAAACAAAAGAACCAGAGGCAGACAGACAGAGCGAGTGTGCAGGGAGGACAGAGGAGGGGACACCAGGGACAGGGTTTGATCCAGACAGAGCTTCAGGCAGACCGTCTAAACCCACCTCTTTTATCTTCTTCAAAAGAATTCATCAAGAACTCATTAAAAAAAATCATAATATAAAAGCAAATATGAGTTTACTTTAGATATAGAAGAGGGTTAAAGATAGAAAGAAATAGGGAAGCTAATAAGTTCTGAACATTGTGGTTATCCCACCAGTGTTTGCATGCTAAGTGCTAATAAGCTGATAAGAATCACTATGCTTTTACTTAACAGCTGGAGCATGACATTATGTAACAAAACATATTGCTGTTGTGATAGGGATGGTCAGAAGAGTCACAGAGCAAACCATGATGGAAAAAATGTAAACAGGTGTAATGCTGACCGATTCAGGCACCGAACCCTCTGAAGTGATTGTCACATCTTTCATCCCCGACAAGCTGATTTAGTTGGCACTGAAATGATGTCACTGGAACTCTTCCTGTCTATATTTATAGACAGTAGATTTTTAAGCAGATTTTCTAGCTGTTTTAATGACCTTGCAACATGAGAGATTTTGCTACGTCATGGTAATGCAAATTTTTATATTGGGAAAAGAAACAGTGCAAAATACTTGCTCTTTAATGTACCACTATTGAACTTTGGGCTCGCTATATTTTAAGTATTTAATATTAGGTTATCATGAAATTGCTATGTAAGAGTTTTGAGCTGGCTAAGGGATAAGAAGTGAGCAGATCATGTTCAGCTTACCTCTCACATCGGCTGAAAACCTGGCAGAGTGTCGCGAAACAAAAAGCTTCAGCTCCTGGTCTAGGTTACAATCAATCAGGTTTGTGTCCCATGAACGAATTCCTGCAAATCAGAGGGAAAAGTGTGAAAACACAAAATATGTTGCACTTTTTACAGATCATTATTTATATATCATCATTTATATACTGAGAATACAAGCTATTGCTCCAAAAAAAAATCTATGTCTCAATTAAATGTTTGTTTATTTAGCACCTTGAGTATGAAGCATGTAGCAATACACCAGGGAGAGATCTGAAGCTCAATTGGGCATATTTAAATAACATACTTTACTGTACTTTGGATTAGTCTAAAGGGGGAGGCATTCAAATAATCAGATTGAGTTTCAGATCTTTCCTATATCGAATTGAAGCCCAGTATCACTAAATTCACGTGAACTAAATGCCATGCTCTGTTGGTTCACACGCAAAAGTCAATCAATGTATGGAAATATCTATGAAATGTTCTGAGACTAGACGCCTGTGCTAATTCTCTTTTTGATCAATGGTTAGCCAGAAGAAAAATTGTGTGTTGAAGAGAACATTTCTCGAGATCTGAATGAAGTGCTATCTGCCTCTGAATGGTAAAGGTTAAGAAGATTGTTCACATTGTTCATGACGAACATGTTTTGTTTTTATGATGCATACTTGCTCCCAGAAAAGAATATTACCCCTTTATTTCCTCTACACACACACAACTCATATTGTATGTCTTCAAGGCAATTATAGTAATATACTGCTATTACAATAGTGACTGTATGGTTTCCTTTTTGAAGCATTGCTTTGCTATTTTCACCTCCATTTCTGGCTTTGTTACTTGGTTGTTTAGAATTCAGAAGATCATAAAGTTCCACAAAACAAGAGCATAAGTATCGCCTGATTTAATTTAGTATTGTTTATCACAATAAACAGCAGTGAAGCTTCCAATAAGGTGAACCTGGTAACAAGCAATTCTGAACAATCGTACATTGTTCAGCATGGAAGCAGAGACATCATCAAAGTGATACTAATGTCTCCCGATATAGCTAATGAAAAGAGTGATAATTCTGTCTTATTCTTATTCTTGCGCATGGTCACACTCAAAGGGATTATGATTCCCTCATTATCCATAAAAGCAACTAGGCCTACCACTATTTGATTCATTCACAACTCGATCTTCTGAGTCAGATCTTTTCAATGAATCAGTTGAACCAAATCGCTCTGAATGATTCATTAAAGAACCGAAGTGAATCATGAACTCGTTGAACCGAGCTATCTAGAGCGAGTGAACCGGATTTGGATTCAAATTTAATATCCAGATCGCAGAAATGTTCAATCTTATGCCTACTGGAAATACGTTTATGACAGTTTTATCAACACATACACAAATAAACAAAGGTTTAACAAATAGGCCTAGCATTTCATTCAGAAGTGCAAGAACTTTATTTTCAGCCAAGATATTTAGGCTAATTAGTAGGCTATTTTGTAATACACATTATAATTAGATTTGAAAAGACTTGTGTATGCGTTGAATCATGGCTGCATTGCAACAAGCTCAACTGAGACACATACATAAATACGATTACTAATAAAAAACACAATATGTCGTACATTGTTCCTATTGCTTTATTGTAACATTTGGATGCAGGACCAAGTGAAGACGTAGCCTAATTACGTCTAGACGTGAATCAGTTTTTTAAATGAGCTGTTGAAAAGAACCGGTTCGCGGAAATGACTCGAGCGTCCCATCACTAACTGAAACATCCTTTTTGGCAGGAACGTGGGCCCCTTCTGACTTTCCGTGGGGACTGCAGTGCGGACCGAGCCACGCCCACAAGCCGGTGTCGGACTAGAATGGAGTGAGTAGCTAGAATGTAAGAGGATGGAACTAAATCAGGATGCGCAGCAACAATGTCTCTAGGTCTGGTGAAGTGGACAAAAGTTATGGCTTTTGCCATACACGCCACTGTTGCTAGCTATACAATACAGCTAGCTATTTCATATGATTAACTCATTCAGTGATTCAATTAATTATTTACTGAAAATCTCTCTCGTGGTTATTTAGGGTGATTCCCACATGAATCGCAAAAACAAGCCAGGGATATAGTAAGAAAAAGACGAGCTTAGGAAACAAAGAACTGGCGCGCCACATCAAATCCACGCAGACCCAACCCAAGGTGATGGTGCACATCCTGACTGCAGAGCGGATCGATGCTCCGTTACGACCCTCCACCCCGCAAAACAAGCGATAAGCCTTATTGATCGACGCACTATAAATATGCGTGCTGAATCATCCTAGCCCACAACACAAGTCAGACAGTTTGTCATATGGCCAAAAGCAACATACAGCTGGATCATCGGACAGAGCTGCACGCCCTGTGAAAACAGTGATGGTGCTGATGGTAATGATGATGGTGTCTTTGGGAAGCGGGGTGGCACGATGCGATCGCTTTGGCAAGACATGCCCTGCACTCGCCAGTTACTAACAGGGAGGGGCTGCGCTACAGTTTCCATCTACATATTCACACAACAAAGAAATCCAATAACATGATGCATGGAAAGTTTCTTGCAGTCAGCAGAATTTTGTGGCTAGATTCCCCATTTCAAATCACCTATTCAACCCCAACGTGAGTTCAAGGTTAGACTATTGAACTTGAAAAGGCAACTGCAGAAGGCATACGCGTCCAAACATCATTTAAAATAGATTCACGGGACAAATAGCACTAAAACATTGCACGTTATTCGTGTCAGCTGCGCTACCTTTCTCAATGTCCGCAATGGCACACTTCAGATGCTCGTCAGTGACCAGCTCCCCAATGACCACCAGCAGGTAATATTTGCCCTCGTCGAAGTGATGTGTCGAGGCCGTGGGGGATGCCGTGTTCTTGATGCTACTGACACCTCCGAAGGGTGCTGGAGTATCTACAGGACCAACTAGCGTCGCCATTCTCTCAGGCACCCAGGCACACTCGCACACGCTCTGTCCGGCAGTCTGAAGCGAGCTGGTATCTGAAGCCGTGCAGCGGGCGCAGAAGGAGTGGCCCAGGCTTTTATATCCTCAGACTGTGTGTCGTAGTGATGAGGAACCGCTGCTGCCTCTCCTCTCATCCAGCTGATGTCATGCAGCAAATCATTAAACAGCGCGAGACCAATCGGAACCTTGAAAAGGATGTCCAGGATTTATCGTTAACATTGGTCTAACTTGTTGACATGTGGATTGCGCGTCAATATCCATAAAAGTTTAGCCTTGACAATGTTGTATAAAACAATCATACCAATGAAGTTATTTGAAACTGAATAGAAAGCAAGTCAGAAACAGTGACTCTATATTGCTAAAGTATCTCAATAATACAACATAATTCCTATTTAATTTTCTTTATATTTTAAATAAGCCCCCTTCATTTTCATTAAATTGGAAAGAATTAGATATGATATAAATTGTAAAGTATTTATACATTAGTTGTAGTTGTTCATTTATGTATGTGCAACATATTTCAAAATAATGTCACCATGTTAAAACGAATGGTCCTCAAATAGGCGTTATTTTTCTTAATGCAAAAAATATTGTTTTCCGATATATTGTATCCTTTATTAAATATTACCTAGACATGTTTTTTTGGCAGGTTGAGATTAAGGTGAAATTCACTCATATAATCTACTTACACACTTCATTTAACTGTCAGGCGAAATTCATCTTTTGTTGTATTTTTACAGCAAAGTTTCTCAGATACACATAAATAAAAATATATTTCCTTGCTGGAAATATAAATATATTTTCTGCATTTTTGTGTTTTCATGTGCTTCTAAAGACTAAATTCAGTTAATATTTTGCTGTGCTCTTTTTAATGCAGAGGCCCTGTACTGATGCAGAAGAGGGTGTCCCTCCTCGTCCCGTCTTGATGATGTCATTTTAGGCAGAGTCATTGCACTGTCCCATTTTAAAGGTGGGTGTGCTGTAATACAGCTGTGTCATTGGGGTTTACCTGGAGCTGTGTGGCAGATTCTGCGCATTTAGCACTCTTACTATTACTATATATTCAGATGCTCAGATATATTCAGCTTGATAAACACACCAACAAGTATTTCATATAAAAGGTACTTAATATTTAAGTGATGTGACATGTGGCCAAGTATGGGGACCCTACTCCGAATTAGTGCTCTGCATTTACCCATCCAAAGTGCGCACACACACAGATATATTCAGCTTGATAAACACACCAACAAGTATTTCATATAAAAGGTACTTAATATTTAAGTGACGTGACATGACATGACATGTGGCCAAGTATGGGGACCCTACTTCGAATTAGTGCTCTGCATTTACCCATCCAAAGTGCACACACACAGCAGTGAACACACACACACCGTGAACACACACCCGGAGCAGTGGGCAGCCATTTATGCTGCGGCGCCCGGGGAGCAGATGGGGGTTCGGTGCCTTGCTCAAGGGCACCTCAGTCGTGGTATTGAAGGTGGAAGAGAGCGCTGTACATTCACTCCCCCCACCTACAATCCCTGCCGGTACAAGACTCGAACCCACAATCTTTGGGTTATGAGTCCGACTCTCTAACCATTAGGTCACGACCTTTTAGTTTTATTCAGTGTTATTTTCATTCTTGATTATTAATGAAGAATTTGTTTTATCAAGTCACAGTCTAGTTTTATGCATTGTTGTTTTGCATTTCCTGCAGCTCTTTCAAATGAGCCTGTTATCTATGTGCATGTCTAAATATTTCAGTAAGATAAATCAGTGTGTCAGTCACTGCAATTTTGAGCACTGGAAGTGGGGCATGATTCAGCACATCAAACATTCAGCATATTTCATCTGGAAAAGTAGGAAGCCTATTATAAATAAATTATAAGACCTCATGTGACCCAATCAGAGGCATTTTGTTAAATGTAGTATGATAATAAAGTGTGGAAGGGTGCATGAAGTAAAGTGACAGAATGGAATATGTCAGAAGAAATGAAATATTAATATTGTTAGCTGAGGTGTTAATATTGAAAGTGTGTGTAAACACTTGATTGTGTATTTCTGTAAATTGCTATTTAAGAGAGAGAGTCTTCAGATTTAAAACAGAATTAGGAGATTACGTTTCCCTGAGACAAAAAAAGATGAATGAAATCAGAATAGATTGAAGGAAGAGAATGAAATTATTTCAGCAACAATTATGTTAAGTGGTGTCTGTCATGACAACGACATTTGTTGTCATGGTAGCTGTGCCATGGGACCATAATCAGCCCATCACTGCATGGGGTACCAGAATAAACCATCATCATTGCTATGGAAATGCCCAGACTGGCATATGAGTGACCAGTGACAAGATCTGATAAAGTCATGTTTGATCAGTTTTTCAAACATTTTCTTTAACTAATAATTACACAGATGTGCTTACAAATATACTATCTTATAATTTTATTCCATTTTAAGCTATTTCTTTACAGCATATTTTCAGTTCTTCCACACTGATAGTTACAACAAATTAAAGACAACACACACACAAATTTATTTAGTTAAAATCATTTACATTTACTGCACATATACACTTTTTATACACCAAATAATATCATAGTTAGCTCCAACACAGAGATTATTCCTAGATGAGGATTTAAAACACATTTTAGTTAACAATTAACAAAGGAATGAAGAGCAGGACTAGTCTTAATCTGACAAATCCTTCTGTGTACTAGACACTAACTCACTGGGGGGCATAAGTGTATAATCACATACCGTAATGCCCACATGCTTCTATTACCCTCTGAGTTCTGTGGAAGACACGTACAGCAACTTATCTCAGCAGTCATGTGGCAGCATTGTGGTCAAATGCATTATGCACCTGAAAATAAAATGATCTCAGTGTAATTATTGTGATAAACATGACATTATGTCAGCCGGTGAAAACCAGCAAATTACAGGAAAGTCTGTTTTCCTGGCAAGCAGGAAAACAGTATAGCAGCTTGACAGTTTTTGGACTGAATAAGTGTGTAGTGTTTTGATGAGTCAGAAGGACCTCCCACTGATCTGTCTCTACAGTGTGCCTTGCTCTGTCTGAGTCTGCCATCTACACAGTGGTACACACTGTCTGCCTGTCACATTAACAAGCACTAAATGGGTCAAATAAGGTAAAAGAAGGCAAATATAAGACACATAATTATAGAGCAATTATAGAGGTGTAAGATTATTCATATAAATAATATTTTGAATCATTGTCATTTTATCCAATATGTTCCCCATTTTTTAAAAATGAAAAGAGGTTTGGTTTCGACAATGCAAACACAGTTATTTATTTACACTGTGAATAGTGGACACATCTGGGTTATTATAGCTAACTAAAGCAGAAACAAAAACTAAAACCACAAAAAAACGTCTTTGTTACTTGAAATAAAATAAACATTAACTGAAATAAAAATAAAATATTAAAACCTTCTTATTTCAGCTTAGTTGACAAGGCAACATTTCTCATTAGTTCAAACTGATGTACTAAACATATAATATATATATGTTTAAAAACTATACAGACACGTATAAAAAATACAACGTACACACACACACACACACACACACACACACATATATATATATATATATATATATATATATATATATAGGTGTAATCAAATGTTGTCAGTCTGATTCTGTCATATTAAACAATAATTTTTTTTTTTAACTTCATGATGCAACATTACAAAATATTTTTTACAGTGCATTTTCATACAGAAATTGTGTACTATGTATTATGAACAATATGTGTAGTAAAAGAGGCAGTTTCAAAACACAGCAAGTAGTATCAGTGGGCCTCTCAACCTAATCTGTCCAGAATCTGAATATAATCAGTATTGTGCTTCCCCCAAGTGTTCTCATGAGGTATCACACAATGTCACAATGTATATGCTTCCTTGTTTATCAAGCTAGTACTTTTAACAGCATCTACAGAATTAATCATCTCAAACACATTAAAATATGTATTAGTCAGTTCAAAACAAGCACAAGACATTGTGTTTGATCATTCAGGGTGCACATATTTGTTTTAATTATTAAAATACATCAGTTTCTTATAGCTGTACATTTTGTGCATGATAATCTCCTACTTGTCTAATTCGAAGTGGCCTCAGATTATTATTTACTGAACATGATACAATTGCCTGCAAAATATTGCATGGCCAGGCATAACAGTAATATCTTGGAACATTTTATTAATACTCCACTAGGTGTCACTACCATTCTATCTTATACATTATCCTCTTCATGAGTGCTTAAACATACTGATTCGAACAAAATAAAATAAAATAAAACACAACGAGGCAAATAGTAGTAATCTATGGTGAGGCTTTGTCAAACCAGACTCAGTTTCTTGTTGCCAGTAGACAGTGCCTTTAACTAGGCTACATGTCTGAACAGCCTGTGTTTGTATAAAGGGGGTGTGTCATGATGCTTTATCCACTCATAGTTTATGGCTCTTTTAAAAGAGCTTTTTACTGAGGATAAGGACGCACCTCTTCAGTTGGTATTTTAGATTTATAGAAGAGAATAAAGCACAAAACCACCAATATGTGCGGTTTAAAATTAGCCATGAAGTTATATCTTTTGTCAAATGACATCTTCATCACTCTTCACATAGTGCCAGACTCCTTGAATAATGACTGTTGTAGCCTATTCATTATTGCTCAAAAGCCAAAGCTCAAAACACTTAAATAAGAAAAAAAAAATGTAGAAGCGCAAAAATTTTTGACCTTCAAACATAATATGCAAATTCACAGTATTTATAAAACGTTAAGCAAAAAGTGCCTGGATGACCTACTACTTCAGATGAGATTCTGAAGTTCACATTTACTGAATATCCCATGAGGTCTCGGAGGAGTTGTGAATCACATTTAAAGGGGTCATATGATGTTGCTAAAAAGAACATTATTTTGTGCATTTGGTGTAATGAAATGTGTTTACGCGGTTTAAGGTTGCCTTCACGACATGGCGGCGGCGGCAACAATACTACAGCGAGAATAAAAGTTACGCCTTCTTTCTTTGCGTGAACATTTGGGCGGAGTTATTCAAATCTTCCCACATCGTGATGTAGACATGTGGGGGCGTGTTAGAACGAGCCGTTTTAGGAGGCCGTGGCTGACTCTTAACTTTTATAAAGAATATCTCTTTGGATTTGAGACTTTAGTCTTTGCAACTTTACAGATCTTCTTTATGCACCAAGAGCTTGTAACACTCCAAAGAGAAAGGAAAACTTTAAATCGCATCATATAAGCAATGCAACTAAACTGATGCTGGTAAATCACGTGACAACTGTAGCACATCTGAATAACATTCATACTACATTCATACTTTATAGAACATACTTTTTGTGAAAATAACTTTTTGTTGTGAAAACCTGGCAACCCTGATCCCATGTCCATTCCTATTTTAAAATCAGCTGATGATGTTCAAGGTGTGATCATTCAAATGTGTGGACATTTGTTTGTCTCTGTGATAATCAAGCCATTTAGCCTGAAATGGAATTCACATTAAGTGCAATTATAATTGAGTTACATTGGGCTTTTGCATAGGCTAGTTGAGCTGCAGCTTTCATCTGACGTTCCAAGTGTACATGATAGGCTACATATGTATTCAAATATTTAAAGGATTAAATAAACATTGTGCATCAACTCTGTTTTCAGATCATGCGCCCAACATTGAGGCCAATTGAAGTTTAATGATAAATAAAGATGAACTACAATCACTTTTGCATGTTTTAAGTCAGTTTTGCCTCCTGCACGCCACACAATTTTAGCCGATGTTCCACTCGAGACATTTGACAAAAGCCCAAAATATAAGTCAAATCAGAGCTTGTTCATGTGCGTGAAGATCACTATATTTGAGTGATCAGAGATGCGATCTGAGAGAAGTAGCGATGTGTCACAGATATTTAGCAGGTTAAACACCTAAAACGGTCTGTGTAGTGTGAAAAGAACAGCAATCTGATGAAAGTTGGTAATTGGAGCCATTACTTCGAATTAAAAAAAAAATGACTGATACGATTTTAGTCAGACAAAAGTGCTTACATGGCTTTTAAAAATGAATACTTATTTTTTTTTAACTGAAACATAACTTTTAAAGTTTGATTTTAAAAGAATGACATGTTGTAATTTCTTACAATTCAGTGCTGTGATTTTAGTTTATCTGTTTCTATTTGATTTCTCCAGAATTCTCCAATCTGCTTGTCCTAATCTCTGGTGCAATGGGTGAAGTATCCACTCAGAATGAGGAAAAGTATCTTTGAAAAGCAGCTTTGACCATTTACACAGTAGCTAAAGTTGTGGTCTCTACAGTACCACAGTACTAACAGTAATTGAAGTCCCCTGAAGAATTTACAAGTATTTCCAGAAGTGAAGCACCAGAAGTATTTAAACACATGAGCTCAGCAAATGCCACCACAGACTTGTTGCCTCTATTAAACTCATAGTATTAACCTTTACAAGTATATGAATAAATTCTCTATTCAGTAATGTCACTTGAATGGAGACAGAAAAGAGTTTACATTTTTACAATACATTTTACAACTATTTTAATGTAAGCATGCCTCTAATCAGCAAAAGAAATTGTGCAATTTCCTTTGTACATTCATAATAGTAGGACTGTTGATAATGTCTGATTGCCTCATCATCTACAGGAACTATGGTAAGAAGCAATTCATATTTATATCCATCCATCAAACCAAATGTCATGGTTGCAGAGACACTTATGAGCTTTACAGGGTCTAGTGTGGTTAACGCTCTTTCTATCATGCCGGTACAGTATAGGAATTCTCTGGACCTGGTTCACATCATAACCGTAATCATGACCGTAATTCACAGAAGTCAAGAGAGCCATATAACAGAAATTTGAGATGCAGCCCCTGTGCCAAATATCAGCAACTAAGTTGTAAATCACTGTGTTGTGTGAGATATTTATACAAAACATTTACAAAGCTTTTAAACACTTTTTTTGACCCTCTGTTATTTTTGAAGGACGTCCAATATATTATGCTTTTGGCTGACATTCAGTATCATTTACAGACATTTTTTCAAAAGAAATCATACAGTTGTGATTTATTTCCCTGCACACTTCCACTTGATCACCATCAATAGCAAGTTCACAACACGTTACTCATGAATGAGAATAATTATGATTGTGATGAAGTATCCCCTCATAATACATAGAACAGAATATCCATAAGGGAGTTATTAGTAAAAACAAACAACATGACACCGGTTTTAAAAACTTTTTGAAAACTCGGCTGGCTATTTTTACAAAGGGCTTTACATCTTATCACTGGTTTGTCAAGTAAAATATTGCACGCTTTCAATGACGCAAAAACCCATACAAAACATTTTTGCTTATTTTCTGGAATATTACTCATCCAAATTTAACATAAAAGGCTTTTCAGTAGGTAATACTGCAATTTATAAGAACATTGAGGATCAAAGTGCTGCTGCATTAGCAATGAGGTACAAGTACATTTGTTACTAATAGGCAGAGCATCAGCAGGTCTGGACACAGCACACACACACACACACACACTCACAAGGAGATTTCACTGTTCCCACACTATAGTTAGTCTGAGATGGAAAGCAGCTGTTTTTAAGTATGTGTTTATGCAAAATCAAAACAACAGTTACAATTTTTTATTTGCCATTCCTCTATAATCTCACAACAAGACTTTCTAAATGATAATTTTGTTAAATATTTTAAATATATAGCTTGTGCAGAATATATGGAACACCTAACTAGAGACTTCATGTGCTGGTGAGAGAAACACATCAGCAAGCTCAGTTCAAGAAGGACTTGCAACACATTTTCAGTCTAATCTACTATAAACATCCCTTTAACTCATTAATGATCATCTTTTCATCAGCTATTATTTATTATCGGCTGCCCTAAAGAGAACAAACCAAGTTTCCAGTATTGCACCTTTTCGGAGGAAAAAAACAAAATACAGTTACCAGTAAATAACACGCAATACCTGCTATTTATTGTCATCATCATAATTTGGTACTGCCTCAACACATACCTTGCCATTTATTCACAGTGTGTTAAACTGCCTAGAATTAAGCTCTTAAAGGTGGGGTAAGCGATTTCTGGTAGCCAATGTTGAGATTTGAAATCACCAAAACAAACACTCCCCTATTTTGATAGCTCCGCCCCGCACATAGGTACGCAACCCAGGCAACGATTAGTTCTGTGAAACAAAGCAAAACCAATGTTACACCATGTTTACACCGGACGCGAGTGGCGCAGTGCGACAAAATATTATAGAACTCATTATAATCATTATATTCTCATTACATTATAACTCATTATATACCATAGGTATATATACATATCTATGGTCTACACTGGATGCGGCACGGCACGACACAACAAATCCTCAACAGAAAACTGCTGCTGCGTTCTATTCATGACGTATTGACACAAATGTCAAATGATTTTCAACGGTCGCTTTGTCGCGTCCAGTGTACTAGACAGACTTTAGCTGTTGCGGTGCAGAAGAAGATCGAGAAGAAACAAAGCAACCACGGCGTCCGATCGCAGGCCTTTCGCTCCTTGAGTTCTCTCCAGCGCTGGAAAGCTGATCCGATATTTACACGGGTCCTACTTCTTGCCTTATTGCCTTAAGCCTTCTTTTGTTCCGCAGATGTTTTCCTCTTTTGTTTTTTTATCCGCCATCTCTATCTTTCTGTCGCTCGGCTCGGCTAATGTCCGTCCTGTGCACTGAACGCTCTCTCCTCCACATCATGAGTAGACATGCCCCTTACTGCTGATTGGCTACAAGTTTGTTTTGCTAGTCGGCCCGAATCAGTTTTCTAAAGCGTTTTTGAAAAATCGCTTACCCCACCTTTAACAGATGATTGATTTAATAGGCATCACAGTGCTGAATTAATAGCACCATGTCAGCTTCTGTTAACATTGACACAATGCTTTGTGCCAAGCATAAAGTATGCTCTATTTCGGACTGAGCATATACGCTGGCAATGTGTCTCCCAATATGGCACCTAAGAGCATACGGCCTGCTTAAACAAACAAACCATGTGTGCACAGATGCACCCAACTGCACATTCAACTCAGCACAGTTCAGTCAAAGGCATGAGATCATAGGCATTAGATTAGATTAGGAAATCTGGCAAGACTGATTGGTCCCAACAGCTGAGAACATCTGCCATTTGCAAAAGCCCACATTCCTTAAAAGTTAGCTGTGAACCGAGACATTACATGCGGATTTGCTTGTGGGTGGCCTCATACAGTATGTGGATGAGCGGGAATCATTCAAAATTCCAGCCAAAATGTAATGAGATCATTGACACCTATTGATGACAGCACATTGAGAATAGCAGGCCTTTGTTCGGGGGAAAGCTCTTCTGACTATCTAAAGTTTGGAAGAATGTTGAGGCATTTTAATTTCTCAGAAAAACTCTACAGATATACATATGCTGGTGTGGTGTCTGGCTAATAAATACCTTCAAGATGCCCATCTGTTTGCCCTGGGAAATGCCAAGAGAGATCAGTTTCACTGGCGTACTCAATAAAACCACAGCATTTTTGGACAGTATTTGCTCAACAAGAAGGCCAAAATGGGACAGCTATTCTACCAGGAACGCTTGGGAACACTCCCGAGGATCTCAGGGGTCAAAATACCACATTGTAGAATTCCTAAATCTTTCTTTGAATAGGCTGCATATTATTTCTTGCCAGACATGCATATGTATCTCTTGTATTACTTCCAGAAATACCCATTTTTATCCTTTGTTCTCTGTTCTCATTGCATGTTTCATCTCACTTTTCTACTGTGTAAAACTTTCATACATACATCACAGATTGGATTTTTTCCTCACTCAACTAAAGAGCTACAAGCTGTTCTCTTTGCATTAAAGGTGCAGTAAGCCATTCTATAACTTCCAGAGATCCCCATAAACCACCAATACTAACATGTGTGTGTGTGTGAGTATAAATGTAGCTTTTCTGAATTAACACAAAATGATTCACTTTGGCAAATGTTTTCATTATGTGTAATCTATTCAATGTAATATACAAATCAGAAATAGCATTTAATATCAAGTGTATGCATCATTTGTTTTCTTTTATTAATTTGCAGAGTTCATTTTATTTTATAATTATTATTTGTAGTAGCAATAGTAGCATTTATTTTTGAACTGTTTGTTTCAATATAGATCGCTTTGATTGGAGTTAGATAAACGCACGAGTTAGTCAAAATTTTCTTCCTCAGTAAAACCCTCATCTGTAATCCATAATCAATGATAAACTCACTAACAAAAATCGAAAGTCTCAGAACTGCACAAAATGATGCATATGAAAGAAGTTGATACGTTACCCAAAAAACCATAAGTGTAAGGGTTGATCTTGGTGTCCCATGTTGGTGGCTCGGAGACTCAGGATGGGGGTATTGTCTCGGTTATGTGCAACCGAGCGATTAGGACCCCCCCATTCAACCTAGAAGGGAAGAGGACGAGACAAACCGTGCTGAAGGGTCGGCCTGATATACAGTAAGTAAGTTGAAGTGAGGTGATTGGATGAGGTGGCCCAGCTCCTGAACCTCAGTTAACTAGTTAACTCCCTATTCTGACAAGTATTTCTAACAATCTCATTTGTGACTGAATGCACAGTAATCGGGTGTTTCTGAGTCATGCTTTCATCCATAAAAGTATGCAAGGGCATATTTATTTCACTTTATAAATTAAATTTACTGGGGGTGCTGTCTATGTTTATGCTTGTTGACGCATTTGCTCTGACATGAGCCACTGCAGATGGCACTGGGAAGTGTAGACACACACACACAAACACACACACACACACACACACACACACAGAGAGAGAGAGAGAGAACAACCAATATTTACACTCTCTAAAGTTAGAACCTTAAAGTTTCAAGTCTTTACATTTAAGATAATTTAATTCATTTTATGAATGCATTTATTTTTACACTGTATAAACTGAACATGTGCTGCCCATGATTTGAAAAAATTTAAAATATTTTTATATATGTATTATTATTAATATTGTTGTTGTTGTTTTTATTTGTTTTTAATATCATCAAACCAAAGTTGTTTGTACTAATTTATATATAAAAGGAGGACAAATGTTTATATATTTTCTAAACAAGAACTGATGAGTTCTAACAGGTAGTTTCACAGTGGAGTTGAATATGGTGCGTATATGGCTTGATTGGTTTTAAATGGCCCCACCAATGTTTAAACCCAAGCAACACATTTTCTCTAACCAATTCATCATTCTCTTTTAGCTTAAATCTGCAGACACTAGCCAATCACCTTTAATCATCCCTCATTCCCTGCTTTCTCAAACCTATTACTTATTACTGCACCTTTCTCAGTGAGTTCTACTTCAGATTTATTGTGTTCTAACTACTAATTTTCACAAAAATATAAACTACAGAATGTTGATCAATGACTCTGCACCAACTTCAATTTAGCTTAAATGAGGTTTTAATAGGAACTACCATAGAAATGCTCAATGGACTGTTTCATTTCCACCCATTCAACTGATGTGTAACGATGAGAAATATCGCAAGGAATTCATGTTTGAAAACTGTGGAGGTTTTTCACAGTAAAGCATCATTTAGCACAGCAGGATCCCTTTATATCAAATTTGGCATCTTAAATAAAACCATAACAGATAAGATTGGATAACTCTAAGATTTATTCATATTTATAAGCACAGACATCCTGCCACTGCTAAAGTAACATTTGATAGTGTTTGTGTATTCAGATAATTCATTGAGGAGAAAGAGCAGATCAGGAAACGGAGGACCCTTGTTATGCGCAATGTTTTTTGTTTTTTTTCTGAGATAATAAGATAAGCACTTAGCGATTCTGTAAGCACATCAGTATTGGTCATTCATTGGACAACTTATAAATGCATTGAAGCCCTGTGTTCTCTGAGATGCATGTGTAAAATAATACAAAAATAAAAAACTGACAACATACAGTATATAAACATTCAAGTATATGTACACATATAGATCCCATATGCAGTACATTTCAAATGTCAGCAATTTTTAGATTTGTTATTGTATAGCTGTAACCTGTAGCCATTTGTTATTAAACACCCTTTCACCCTTTTCCCATGCCAAAACAGGAGCGGAAAGGGCTATAGAAAATGCACAGTGCCAGCATACAATACCATTAAGAAAAGAACTCTAATAAAAACCTAATCAAAAGCAGATAATCTTTATATTAGCTAATCAATAGCAGCAAGCATGATAATGAGGCCTCTCTAAAATATGGAGCCTAATAAAGTCCAGGAGAGAAATCTCATTAACATGTTTCAAAAGGTCATTTCTTCCTGATGAATGATTTCTCTGAGGTCTGAGTTCAGGTAATCAGTGAGTTGTTTCCCATGTTATATGTTCCCTTGGCCAAATGTCAGTGGTTTATAAAGTCCTTTTGAAGAATAGCAGCATTCCCAGATGACATGATATCTGGCAAAGGCTGGCAGGTCATCCCCAATGCATTGGACTGCTATCAAAGTTGCCATTTAATCCAAACATAGTTCTGAAATAGTTGAATAGAGTGTCTAAATACCTCTCCATTCCCAAGATATTCAATGAAGCCAAATAAAACCCATACATTACTTTTTTCCTCTGAGTTTGTATTTTCCTGACTTAACACAGCTGTATTTCTAAAATAAAGGACTAAAATACATTATACATGATTCTCTCTCATGGCATTTTTGCCACACAATAAAAGCATGTAACAATATCCCTTTAAGAGCATTCTTGCGTAGTGCACATTTGGAGTTGAGATAGCCTGTTGGAAGACTTTTATACTCAACTTAACCTGATGAGCCATCAACCACCTGTTTTTTTTTTGAACGCAGGAACTTTTAACCACCAATGGATAAGAAGACCTGTGAATAAAAACAAGTCAGAATTTAATGACATTACTTTTTTCTTCCTTTCTTTCTTTCTTTCTTTCTTTCTTTTAATTTAACTGATCTGAGCCAAATAAAACCCATACATTACTTTTTTCCTCTGAGTTTGTATTTTCCTGACTTAACACAGCTGTATTTCTAAAATAAAGGACTAAAATACATTATACATGATTCTCTCTCATGGCATTTTTGCCACACAATAAAAGCATGTAACAATATCCCTTTAAGAGCATTCTTGCGTAGTGCACATTTGGAGTTGAGATAGCCTGTTGGAAGACTTTTATACTCAACTTAACCTGATGAGCCATCAACCACCTGTTTTTTTTTTTAACGCAGGAACTTTTAACCACCAATGGATAAGAAGACCTGTGAATAAAAACAAGTCAGAATTTAATGACATTACTTTTTTCTTCCTTTCTTTCTTTCTTTCTTTCTTTCTTTCTTTTAATTTAACTGATCTGAATTAATGTCATAATATTTCAGAATGTTTCCAATGGCAAATGTTTTACCAAAAATATTATGCAAAGCACTATAAAAAAAATATGTTTTGCACCTCATATACAGAAAAACTTTCTGAATTCTGAATTAGATAAAGATCCATTTCAGCAGCCTTAAACAACATGAATGGCACTTGCCATCTGTTTTCTGTCTTTTCAGTCCATCATTATGTTGTGTAAATTAGGATTTAAATTGAATCATTGTCTAGCTGAGCCACTGTGTTCTCAAATAACAGCTATTGTTCTCTTTGTATTCAAAAATATTTAAATAAAGAAAAAAATTAATCAGAAAAAGTAACAACATTTACTGTAACATATTGTACTCACATGCAAGTGCTTAAATGCAGTGCCAGTCAAGTCCTTGACTA
Source organism: Sinocyclocheilus grahami (assembly GCF_001515645.1). Classification (NCBI taxonomy): domain Eukaryota; kingdom Metazoa; phylum Chordata; class Actinopteri; order Cypriniformes; family Cyprinidae; genus Sinocyclocheilus; species Sinocyclocheilus grahami. The sequence continues at coordinate 2,141,183 of NW_015505394.1, read as the reverse complement.
AAGTACTTACCTGTTCCAAACAAAGCATTATTTTAAGCTTCTTTAAGGCTTTAAACGAGTCATACAAAGAAAGACCACACTCACAGAACTATATGTAATCTGTGACCCATGGCATCTCCCACACTGTGGATCAAAGACCTCTAGGGTTTCTGCAGTGTGAACGCAGCTTCCAGGCACATGACAAGTACATTCTCAAAACCTCTTAGTCTGGGACACATACCAACAAAATCCCACAAGAACACAGGTACACAAATAACGTATACACAGGCTATTTCATGCAGGAAATCTAACCTCCCAACATGCTGTTTGTTTTCCCACTAATTTTGTTCGGTTCATTGTTTGTTGTATTTTCCATGAACACACAACACACTTTGTGCAGATGTCCAGAGCAACATTAATCTTACATGCCAATTAAATGGATTCCCAAGTCATTTTAAGCAGGCACCTTTGCTTGTAATATGTTCAGAACTAGACTGTACAGAGATTTTGCCTAAGAGACAAAGAGGAAGAAAAATCAGACATATTACCAATTAATCTTATCTAACAATAAAACTTGTTCTATAGTGCTGTTCTATAGTGATGACTATGGCGATGAAGGACATGGCTTCCACTGACCATGTGTTTTCATAATTTTATTTTTAGCACAGTTCAAATATTATTTTAAATCTTGAATGAACCCACATTGTTCTGTCACTAAACACTAAACTCAGTTGTATACTGAGGTACAACTAAGATTCACAAAGTTTTCTCCTAACTTATTGCTTCATCACAATATTGGTTAGTGAAATTGAGAGTAAGAATTCACATTTAATAACTTGTACATCTAAAAACGTTACTAAAATTTATGTGTGCTATAAAAACTTATCTGAGACAAAGCATCTTAAAAACGTATGGGCCTGGTTTAACAGACAGGGCTTAGGTTAGTTTAGGCCATAGTTCAGTTAGAACATTTATGTATCATTTATAAACGTGCCTTAGAAGAAGAAAAAACATTACTGTCATGCATCTTGAGACAAATCGATGGCAATTGTCATATTTTAAGCTATGTCAGTGCCAGTTTCAAAACAGTTAAGTTAAAACAGCTCAGACATGCATTTTAGTCTGGGACTATAGGCTTAAGCCTTGTCTGTGAAACAGGGGGAAGGAGTGGACGTTTCTTCAAAGTATGTATTTTATATTTTATACATAGCATCAAGGAAAAATAATGTTAAATTAATGAATTTTATAATACATCAGGGGGGAAAAAATGTTGATTTAAGTTGTATATATAAGAGTTCTCTCAGAGGATTGGACACATTGCAGGTTTAATATTTAACCATCAGGATGTTTCCTGCATGTGCACCCATTAATGGCCTGCACATCCTTGTTAATATTTATGCAGCTGAGAGAGGCTATTAAGCGTGCATGTTTGTCCCCATGTGCTGTGCCTCAGAAAGAAACAGGGTTTGAATGAACTCATTAATAGATCATATCTTTGTTTACCTCTCATTAAAAGGAAATAAAAGCATCTTTCATTTGTAGTTCTGAATGCATACAGATTTAGCCTGCTGCTGAAACATTTCCTTTCACACATACTCTACAACATCACTACAAAGAAACACTGTCCTTATGTAAAACATTAGTTAATCAGTTCACCCTAAAAACACGGTACGACTGATTCACACGGTTAGTCAGATCCATTGTTGTTCAATATGTCTCAGTTATTCAGTAAACATGAATGGAAAATCATTTACTTTTACAGGAATTTAATATAGGGAAATGTACTAATCCCTACTTTACATATCCATAGTTTTAGGTGAGTATTAGGTATTAAATGTGTATATATGAAACAAGATCCATCTCTGTTTAAATAAATCATAGAGGGAAAAGTTCTCGGCCCTTGTTGCTACCAAATGTGTCATGTGATTGCTAAAAGGGATGTTAATGCTGAAAAGTACATTTTGTCTGTCAAACATTGAGCTGAATGTATAGTCATGGCCAAACGTTTTGGCAGTGACATAAATTTTGTGTTTTGCTAAGTTTGCTGCTTAAGCTGTTGTGGTGTTAATTCAGTGCTCAGATACATTTTAAATAATTGCTAAAAGCTTCATTGTCCAAAAAATTAACTTTTCACAAAAAAAAAAAAAACATATTTCAAATTTTTTATTTTTTGATCCTGACACAAAATGACCAGCTAACATGAACTGACTAATCATATCAGCAGCACAAGCGAAAGTGTGAACGAGTACTAGTCAGGTGAAATCACTATCATACTAATTAGATTGTAAGAGCAGACTGATTGCTATAAAAGGAGGGAAGAAGCACTTCCAATCATTGTGTTCTTGTTAGCAATAGTTACCTCCAAAGAAACACGTGCAGCATTATCGCTTTGCATCAAAATGGCCTCACGTGCAAGGAAATTGCTATAAAGAATATTGCACCTGAAAGAACCATTTATCGGATCATCAAGAACTTCAAGGAGAGAGGTTCAACTGCAGTGAAGAAGTCTTCAGGATGTCCCAGAGTGTTCAGCAAGCACCAGGACTGTCTCCTCCTGAGGAGTCAGCTGGAATCATGTCACCAGCAGTGCAGAGCTTGCTCAGGAATGGCAGCAGGTTGGTGTGAGAGCATCTGCACGCACAGTGAGGCCAAGACTTTTGGACAACGGCCTGGTGTCAAGAAGGGCAGCAAAGAAACCACTTCTCTCCAAGAAAAACGTCAAGGACAGACTGAAATTCTGCAGGAAGTACAAGGATCGGACAGCAAAAGACTGTGCAAAGTTATTTTCTCTGATGAAGCTCCCTTCTGACTGTTTGGAACATCTGGATAATCAATTGTTCAGAGAAGAAAAGGTGAACGCTACCATGAGTCCTGTGTTGTGCTCACCACTTGGCGGAAAAATATATGAGCTGTGTGGCACCGGTGGTTTAGGGAAATACCTGTCATTATACCTGAGAAATACCTGAGTCCTGCACGGGTCCTGTTTGATAAACGTGCACCAGCAGTACTTAACAGAACACTCGACCCGTTATCCAACAGCAGCACTAATTTAATTCTGTACCAGACCAGACCTGTTTGACCAAGACCCGTTTCCCGCATTAAATCTATTACATCAGGTAGGCGAAATTATTTATTTTCTCATGTAACACAAGCAAGCAAACCAAAATTAGGCATTCTAAGTTGGTGCTTTGAAGAAAAACAGGCACGCAGTGCACTAATTAACAGAAAAAAAGAGGAGAACACGCATCCTTTCTGTAAACAACACAAAACTTTAGCATAGCATCTTGTGATCACTGCCAGGCTTTCGGACAAATGTGCATAGGCTAAATCACATCATAAACACGCTTATAATTCTTAATAAATGAAAAGAGCATATTCAAATATGAGCCTTTACTGTTAAATGCGATTGCCGTTATTATTGAATTTCATTAGTCCCAGTTATGATTTATGCTCAGTTGTTCACGGAAAAGTGAGCAAGACACGACAGTTACAATTAGGCCTGTCGCAATAATCAATATTTTGACTTATCGCACAATATATGTACATGACCTCAATCATTTTTGGTGACGCAATATGTCGCACATTATATTTACTTAAATTAATTTCCCCATGTTTTGTACGTTCCACTTGCGCCTGTGTCTTTTGCAGCTTCTCGTACATAACGTGGTGTAGTCATGAGGTGCTAGTTCAACTTTAAAAAATGCTTCTACAAACAAAGTTTCATCTGCAGATATGGTCATGTTTAGTGATCTGTGTCTCTGTGCATACGGACATCTGACTGCTAAGTAGTGATTGTGTTTTTCAGCAATAGTGTGCACCCTTAATTTACAGAGAAAAGAAGGTCAGGGACAAATCTGTAGATGGAAATATCTCCATACAAGCTCTTTGTGCAGTTCTCTCTTTTTCTACTTGCTACTTTGCACTTTTTGTTAGAAATAGTTTATTTACTATTTATTCAGGTTTTTTAAGGTATCTAATATTTTGAAACTTCCTTTCTATTATCTAAATATTCTTAAAAATTGAAAGTTTGTTGTCATTTGGAAGTGTGTAGGCCTTCTTGCATTATTATGCTGTTACATTATGATTATATATTCAGTGGCATAAAATGGTCTTTAAAATGACAATAATATCGCTTATCGCAATTATTTCTGGTGCAATATATCGCACAACAAAAAGTTACCGTGACAGGCCTAGTTACAATATATTATGATTCTTAAAAAAGACATCTAACCGTCATAACCAAATTAGGCTACATTTATTGTCATATTAAATATCTCAATACACATCATTAGATGACATTAAGCACAACTTGTGTAGATTTATTTAGTAAAAAGGCTTGACTGCTTCATTCTGGCGTATATTTGTATACTTTTACCATTTAATCAATATCAGCATGCGTTAATTTTGTGTCGTTAGACATTTGCATCACTAAGGCTAAATTATGTTTTTTATGCCTAAGTCTTTCTTTGGCCTGCGCTCTGGAAGTGATCTGTTAATTCTGCTAAACTTGAAATAAAACTGAATCTAAAACTGAAACTAAACTATACAAAAACGAAATAAAAATGCGTTCACAAAATAAAAACTAAACTAAAACGAACAACAATATTAATGAAACTAATACAAACTAATCTGAATTGTATAGCAAATTTGAAAACGATATTAAAATAAAACTAATAAAAAATTTAGTTTGAATTGGTTTTTACACATTTGGTTTTTAATCATATGGTCAAGGAAGGGATAAAAGAAGAAGTAACTGTTGCTCTGTCTCTTTTCTTTGCTGGGGCCCTTTTCTTGGGGCCCTGCTCTCTCTCCCTCTATCTTTCTCTCTGTCACAGGTAACATTTTACATACATGCTGGGTACAATTGACTAATTCATGTTTAACCAAGGTTCAAGGTTAACCAAAGGTTAATGTTTTACCATCCTTCATCTATTTTGTAACCAATTCAGGTGTAACCATAATGAAATACGGTTATTAAACCATTTCAATTATAAATTATGTGCTAACTAGTCTCAATTCAATAAATATTAAAGTGCTACCTATTGCAATACAATATAGTCACATAATAGCAATGCACTCCCACATTTTTGGCTATTCTAACTCCACTTATTTCCATCATTGGTATAATTAGCAGTGGGTGGTTAAAGACAAGAAATGTACAGTTTTATACCATCATGCTGATAATGTTTCTTTAGTCATTCGCAATCCTACAGCCTGAACCACTGTAGAGAAACCACCTTTAAATAAGTGTTATTAAATAAATGTGTTAAATGTGCATATGTTCAACATTGTCAACATTAATGTTAATGCTAAATGTTGCTAATGTGCAAAGTGGCTTCACAACAGCTCTGTGACTGTTCTTGAATGGCCCAGCCAGAGCCCTGACTTAAACCCAATTGAGCATCTCTGGAGAGACCTAAAAATGGCTGTCCACCAACGTTTACCATCCAACCTGACAGAACTGGAGAGGATCTGCCAGGAGGAATGGCAGAGGATCCCCAAATCCAGGTGTGAAAAACTTGTTGCATCTTTCCAAAAAAGACTCATGGCTGTATTAGATCAAAAGGGTGCTTCTACTAAATACTGAACAAAGGGGCTGAATGCTTAGGACCATGTGATATTTCAGTTTTTCTTTTTTAATAAATCTGCAAAAATGTCAACAATTCTGTGCTTTTCTGTCAATATGGGGTGCTGTGTGTACATTAATGAGGAAAAAATTAACTTAAATGATTTTAGCAAATGGCTGCAATATAACAAAGAGTGAAACATTTAAGGGGGTCTGAATACTTTCCGTACCCACTGTATATTTAAGCTAAATTTAGCTAGCTTTAGCAGACAATTTGACAGCCTGGTTGTTGTTGATGTCCTGTACGTGTCCAGTAATGTCTTTGAAGTCTTTTACAGTCCCTCAATGACCACCTTTCCTTTGTACTTTCCACACACACACACACACACACACACACACATTCAGTATGCAGTACAAACATGCATATACACAGAATCACAAGCACAGTATACATACATACACACATTCTCTCCTGGGGTTGAGTTGGTGATTACTGTGCTGTGTTTGGTTTGCCCAGGGGAGAATACTTGGCAACTGTCAAGACTTGTTCTACTAAAGCTTGTGTTAAAAACACACATGAAAGTCAGAGATGACAGGCGTAATTTAAGCCATAATTTATTTTGTGAGTGTTCTCTCTGCGAAGCACAAACAATGGAAGTCTGCGATCTTACCAAGCTCCTAAAATTATGCATGAAGCAAAAACAAAAGATTTATTTATTTTTAATGTTTTTTTGACAGTCCGTTACTATTTGCACCCTCCCTTTTTCTTTGTTTTTCTCCCTCACACACATTGGCTAAAAGGAGCAATGAACAGACAGTTAAAGACAGAGACAGAGGTACTCCTGGGAAATGCCTGAAATGTGACTTAAGATTTACAGTGGGGCAAAAAAGTATTTAGTCAGCCACCAATTGTGCAAGTTCTCCCACTTAAAAAGATAAGAGAGGCCTGTAATTTTCATCATAGGTATACCTCAACTATGAGAGACAAAATGAGAAAAAAAAATCCAGAAAATCACATTGTAGGATTTTTAAAGAATTTATTTGCAAATTATGGTGGAAAATAAGTATTTGGTCAATAACAAAATTTCATCTCAATAGTTTGTTATATACCCTTTGTTGGCAATGACAGAGGTCAAACGTTTTCTGTAAGTCTTCACAAGGTTTTCACACACTGTTGCTGGTATTTTGGCCCATTCCTCCATGCAGATCTCCTCTAGAGCAGTAATGTTTTGGGGCTGTCGCTGGGCAACACGGATTTTCAACACCCTCCAAAGATTTTCTATGGGGTTGAGATCTGGAGACTGGCTAGGCCACTCCAGGACCTTGAAATGCTTCTTACGAAGCCACTCCTTCGTTGCCCGGGCGGTCTGTTTGGGATCATTGTCATGCTGAAAGACCCAGCCACGTTTCATCTTCAATGCCCTTGCTGATGGAAGGAGGTTTTCACTCAAAATCTCACGATACATGGCCCCATTCATTCGTTCGTTTACACGGATCAGTCGTCCTGGTCCCTTTGCAGAAAAACAGCCCCAAAGCATGATGCTTCCACCCCCATGCTTCACAGTAGGTATGGTGTTCTTTGGATGCAACTCAGCATTCTTTCTCCTCCAAACACGACAAGTTGAGTTTTTACCAAAAAGTTATATTTTGGTTTCATCTGACCATATGACATTCTCCCAATCCTCTTCTGGATCATCCAAATGCTCTCTAGCAAACTTCAGACGGGCCTGGACATGTACTGGCTTAAGCAGGGGGACACGTCTGTCACTGCAGGATTTGAGTCCCTGGCGGCGCAGTGTGTTACTGATGGTAGCCTTTGTTACTTTGGTCCCAGCTCTCTGCAGGTCATTCACTAGGTCCCTCCGTGTGGTTCTGGGATTTTTGCTCACAGTTCTTGTGATCATTTTGACCCCACGGGGTGAGATCTTGCGTGGAGCTCCAGATCGAGGGAGATTATCAGTGGTCTTGTATGTCTTCCATTTTTTAATAATTGCTCCCACAGTTGATTTTTTCACACCAAGCTGCTTACCTATTGCCGATTCAGTCTTCCCAGCCTGGTGCAGGTTTACAATTTTGTTTCTGGTGTCCTTTGACAGCTCTTTGGTCTTGGCCATGGTGGAGTTTGGAGTGTGACTGTTTGAGGTTGTGGACAGATGTCTTTTATACTGATAACGAGTTCAAACAGATGCCATTAATACAGGTAACGAGTGGAGGACAGAGGAGCCTCTTAAAGAAGTTGTTACAGGTCTGTGAGAGCCAGAAATCTTGCTTGTTTGTAGGTGACCAAATACTTATTTTACTGAGGAATTTACCAATTAATTCTTTAAAAATCCTACAATGTGATTTTCTGAATTTTTTTTCTCATTTTGTCTCTCATAGTTGAGGTATACCTATGATGAAAATTACAGGCCTCTCTCATCTTTTTAAGTGGGAGAACTTGCACAATTGGTGGCTGACTAAATACTTTTTTGCCCCACTGTATCTAACAGCTACCAACACACCTTTATCATTGAATTTTCACACACACACACGCACACATGCATCATAACACTAACAATATGAGAGACTTCCGTTTGCCGTTTGTTTTGTGTTATCGCTCTCAAACACTATTCCTTATCTGTAAAGTGTCACAGAAGCACATTCCGTTCTTCATATTTACTGCACCGGCCATGCATTAAATTGCATAAAACATGACACGTCTCACAACATCAGATATGTCATGTTTTATTTCCAGCACATGAATTACTGTTCTGGTCATTTATTACTAGGAAGTGCTTGCAGGTGTTTCCCCTCATTTTTCCATCTGATTACACTTAGCATGTGTACATACTATTCCTTTCTCCTCCATCTTGCCAACTGATATATTGAACATTGCTGGAAACCAATATTCGTTTCATGCGAATGTCTAAAATGACTTTTTGTAAACTCACAGCAATTCCTTTTTATTCTGCTGTCTGCAGTCTGTACCTCCATATAAACATACACTCTTTGTGAGCTCTTGCATAACACACATTCAAACAGACCTGTGTGACCATATGTTAGAAGCCCCAGGGTTTTGGTTCAAGAGGTCAAGCTATAAATTCTCCCTATAGAATATTTTCCTTTAGCCACCCACACAGATGTTCTGTAGTGTGCTGTATTTTTTACGGATGTCTGAAATAGATGTGTCCTACTTGCCTGTCAAAACGAGCTATTATGTTAACTTGTCAGTAATGGTTTATTCTTGTAAAACAAAATAGCTGTCGTGCCAATTACGTACTGTAACAATGGTTGCCATAGTGTTGTTTGATATCGGAGTAATTTTGTATATTCTTGTGAGAACCTTGTTGTCTGCCGCTGCCTGTTATGATGTACTGTATTAAGTGACATGTTACAGGATGCTGTTTGTTTGCCATGTTAGATTGCAGATTGGTTCTCTACCTCATTTTTAGCCCTGGGGTCATAAAACGCTGACCTACAGAGGATTTTTATAGATGACCCATGTACCCTTCTATCCACCTGCCTCCTGCCTCAGATATATATAGATATATACAGGGTGCGATTTGCTGTACAGAATTATTATTCGGGGATTAAAAAAAACAGCTCCAGAGATGTTTTATCATTAACAGTGGTCCCATTTCAAAGCTATCTAATCTAATGACACAAAGTTTCTTAATTTAAAAAAATAACTCATAATTACTTATTATAAATGTTACTTTAACAGCTGCCAGAAATAGCCTTTATAAGTCCATTGTGGTTTGTGACTTATTTTAATAATAATAATAATAATAAATTTTCACAAATCAAATGGATATATATGACCTTCATAACCAGGGTCTAGAATCTCCTGTCAAATAAACAGAAATTTTACCGCCAATAAATATTTCTTGACAGCCATCAAAATGTAATTTGCTTTAAAAAATTGTAATAAATATCACATACATGTAGAGGTGCATTTTATAATATTCATCTTACAACTATAACATGCATTGGATTTCAAAACAGTCATGGTCTTTTGAATTGATAAAAGCCCTCAGTCTGAATTCAAATCAGATGACCCAACTAAACAAAGTGAACTGCAATCATTGACAACACCTGCCTCAGATCCTTATCATTTTCATAAAGACGTCAGAGAGCATTTGCAAATACAGCATAGTTATTGGAACTTCAACCTCTTGGTGAACCATAACTGTAGAGACCTCTCAGCTTTTGTGCAACTGAATGTATCAACACGGCGGAAAACGTCCAGCATTAAGAGCTCGTTTTAAATGTCTAATGCTCAAAAAGCATGAAGTGCTTTTCAACAACCTACCAAAAGTTTTGCCTTTCAATAGGTTTTCAGAGAGCTTGATTTTAAATTGGTCATGCTGGGCAATTACTGAATTGGAATGAAGTAAACAATCATTAATGGTGTCTATAGAAAAGATACATTTTTATGTCATCTTTATTCATTATTTGATTCAGTGAAAGAACTAAGCCACAACTTTAACAAAAGTTACTGACCAATACTACCTGCAACGGTTGCTGTTTACCATATTGTCAATGTATGGAAGCCCTGTGTGAGTGAATGGTTTTAAAGAGGTTTGGAGTTGATGTATATATATCTAAAAATATGGTAAAAAGTTGAGGGGCACTTCAATTCTCTCACATGTTTTTCTAAGTAAATTATTATTGCTTATTCATAATGATTAAGCTCATATAAGAGGTAAAAGTATCTAAAGAGTTCACAATTTCATGGAGTAAGAAACTCAAACAGTTCTGTTCACTTACATTAGCATTATCAGTCATAATTGCTTTCTTGTGATAGTTAGTTAACATAGCCTCAATGCCGTTTTTATTCACGTTACTGTTTATTTGAATAATATCTAAAGAAAATCGGTATAAAATGCTTTGTAATGTTGCACCTGCCATGGAAGGAAGAAAAATATTCCTTGATTTTTTTTTACCACTTCATAAGCACATTTTACTGAAACATGCGTTACTGATGGAAATCATTCCTATGGGATGTTCTTTAAAGCTTGTCTGAGTGAGAAATAACAAACAAGAAGAGCAGCGAAGGTCTGATAGCATCAGGTGTTCATTCTACAAACATCATGTGCAAGTTAAAGTGAATAAAGTGCATTTAAGGTTGTTCATAGCTTGAATTGGTAGATTCCATGCTGAGAACAGCAAGAATAATCTCTCTCATGCCCCCCCACACACATACATTCCCGTTCTCCCTCCCTAGGAATTGCTGTAATTTGGTATCTTTGATTTGGATTTTGTGACCCGAGCACAGTATGTAATGCAGGTCAATGAGTCAAGTGTGGGCTGAATACCGCAGTCCCAGTATCCTTTAGCTCAGAAACAGTTCCCTGGTGACTTCCTCCCTCTCCAAACAGCATGGGAAGCATTTGAAGCAACACGCTGTACCAGAAGAGAGGTGGAACACTGATAAGAGATAAGAAAAGACACTCACAGGTGTATTTGAACATATGCGCACTGAGCAGCACACAACACTCCCTCACACACAAATGTGATTAGGTTGCACTAAAACCTGTCTTGATCACAGTATGACCAATTTGGCTGAGAGTCTAAATGCACTTTTAACCACAAGCCAGGCTGTTGTTTTCATTAGCAATGGAAAATGTGCCAGTACAATGTGTCTCACTGCAGATCTTCTAATCTAAATGTGAGAGACAAACAATTACTACCAATTTTTTCTTTCATCAGTTGACTTCATGTACCATTTTAACCAGCTGGCTCAGATAAATCAAGAGGCCTAGTGAAATCTGGTGACTTGATATTTATAATCCAGAACAATGGTGAGCACATTCAAAAACAATTAAACGAGAAAATGTGAAAAAAAATGCATGTATACATATTACATACAAAATATATAAAGCTGCATTTTTTTTAATCAGAAATACAAAATAAATACAGTAAATAATGTGATATATTATTGCAATTTAAAGTAACTGTTTTTTTAATCCTTTGAAGGTAAAGCTGAATTTATCAGCAGCCTTTATTCCAGTCTCCAGTGTCACATGACCTTTCAGAAACCCTTCTAATATTCTGGATTGATGCTCAAGTACAATGAAATATTATGCTTCAGAATTTAGTGAAGTAAAAGACTGCCACTCATTTATTTACTCACCTAAATCACTTTTTACTCATATTTGGCACTTGGTATGTGTTCATTTTGGACCAGGTTTATAATGTGCTACTGAAATTCTTCCTTAATCTTCCTTAATTATAAACTGTTCACCACTTTAGCTGACTCTCTTCTGCTTCAAGCCAAATTATGTTCAGCTCTCTCTCTCTCTCTGGCAGAGACAGTCATAGGATTTTTTGTGAATTCATTTGGACGATAGATTGATGAGACTGATGGCAAATTGAGGCTTGCCCTGTAAACACCTCCTGATCGGGATTTCTGAATTGCCTAAAATGTCTAGGTTTTGGTTTTGTTTTATACTTGCTGAAGGTAATGACTGAAAAGTAGTTTGACCAATAGTGTGCAGGTATTGTACATAAACGGTCAGTGCAGTGCAAATATGCAAACATATAATGTATAAGGACTCATGTCGATAGGAAAAGAAAGCCAAACCCCAGACATTTAAGACCATTTTAATTAAAAAAAGGAGGACATATCGTCACTCTACTATTAGATAAAGCTCATTTCATTGCTCATGCAAACTACATCAGATGATTTATGAGATATGTATTCTCACTCTTGTGTCTCTATAGTGTCAAATCATAACTCTGTGTATTTCCTTCCTTTTAAACACCATAATTGGATTTTAAACAGTCAGTTATGTCATACACACTGGCTCTATATCCCATGACACCAAAAACGTAACGTTTTCCAAACCAGGACGACAGTTCCAGTAATCGGATGTTTTATCTGAGCAGTTATTTAGTACAAACGCACCCGCGGGTGAACAAGCCATTTGTCTTGGCTTCTTTTCAAAATGTGTCTGACTCTTTCATGAATGCTGGGGTGGTCAGGCTTCATAAAGATCTTATTCTCTTCACTTCTTTTATTTATGTTTATTTTTTATAAAGAGAATCCATATTGAAGAAATATTGTGTGATTTACTTTTTTTTTTACATTTTTACAAAAATGATAAGCAATTATGATATGACCCCTTAAAATACATTAAAAACAAACCAAACACTCAAGACAGTATTACACTGTAATCTGTGACACATCTTGAGAAGGATCATGTCTCACTCAATGGAGGTGATTCCAGTAAACGCAACATGATGGCAGCCTGCGGTTTTTCTTCTGAAGAGGGGTGGGGAGGGGGGCGTCCAGAGGGACATCAGACATAACTCATATGCTTACACACAGAAATGAACTGAGATGCACACTCCAACCTGCTTTTACAACAAATTCCACTCGTCAGAGTCTCCACTTGACTAGAGTAAAGGTGTCATTCTTCTACATGCGTATTCTAGATTTAAAAGGATAAGACAGATCTTTCTGTGTGTGTGTGTGTGTGTGTGTGTGTGTGTGTGCGTGCGTGCGTGCGTGCGTGTGTGTGTGTGTGTCAGTTAACGGTTTCTCAGTTAATTTTTTACCCTTTCACTGCCCAGCATCTATATAGCAGTGTTTACAGAGATCACTTTTCACATACATCAATACAGACTGTAACTTGTGGAGGAAGTGGTCACATCAGGTCTCATCAGGGTGAAAGCGAAACAGGACTTGATCTAAACTGTTCCAGTGATGCAGCTCATAACGCTTCTATATTTTATCTTTGCATCTAAGGCCGATCTTGTTTTTTCTGTTGCATCATTTACGTCAGATGATTCACACTACGATTTCAAATACTTCTATTTAATTGGCATTTATTGTATTGACTCAAAATTGTATCAAAGCCATAAGCATGCACAATCCAGTCAAGCAGCATAAAAAAGTGCTCTAAAGTTTCACTCAACAAAGTTGTGCCAACATTCACAAAGAGACTGAAATCCACAACGCACACACACAACAGACACACATCAATACTTGCGTGTTTCCCCAGTTGCTTCCTTCCTCTTCAGTTCCCTGACAAAATTGTTTATTTCTTCTGAATTTCTTCACACGCCCCACCCTTTTGTCAAAAATCAACAAGCATGTCACATTTGACACTCACATTAGAGAAAATAAGCATTTGTTTACTATATTTGAACAGAGATGTGGTTTGGATGAGTAGTTTTGTGGGCTACGTATACTAATGTATTACTACTATCATATTTGATAGTTCCGTTACAGTATGCTATTTTCTGTCAATGTGCAAGACTTCCGAGTCATAACATAAAAATATAAGTAACTAGAAGAATAACAAAGTGCAGTAAACAGTAAAACTATTTGTGCTCCTAACCAGTGTGTTTATGATTACAAAAATTAATTAAAATTCCAGTATACAATATCAAGCTGCCTAATGGACTGTTTTTGACACAAGTGAATGACACTGGAAGCCACACATTCAAGTTACAAACTCTTACGTTAAAAATATGAGGTATTTACGTTAAAAATACCTCATTTTAGATGTCTCAGCAATCTGAGACACCCAGATTAGGAGCTCTATTCTAAGAGAGACATGCAAAATGTGCATTTCTTAGAGCAGGATTGAGAAACCCCAGAATGATGTGTATATAACCCTTCCTAAATGAAGACTCTTTGAAATACTGAGTGCAAATGAAGGAAATCCTTTAATGACTGTTAATGTGACAAGTTAATTAAGTCATAAACATGGATGACATACATGAATTTTAAGGGAGACAAAAGCCGGGGACAGGGGGCCAAGATGTCCATCACCGCTAAGAAAATATTCAAAATTTGCTAATATAGAGGCCATCAAATGTGATAACTTTAATATATATATATTTTTTAGACACTGACTCATGTCTGCTCATTATCTGGGAAAGTAATCAAATACGGTCTATGCGGAGCTTCCCTAGAATAAAGTAAATACCCATCATGCACTCCGCCTTCATTGAATGACTTTTAATTACCGCATATTGACTTTGGTCACAGAAGCATTGAAAATGCAATACAGCCACTTAGTCAACTGCATCACCCTTCTAAACACAGACAGCTCAATCAACAAAAGCTGTAGTTTAAGAGGTTTTATGTTTCATTAACTGCAGATTAGACATCTATCGTAACAGTGGACTGAGCGGGAATTTACTCTCAGAAAGTTAAATACATGATGTGTGATGAAGGGTCATCGATCGTCACGTCACAGACAATAATTAAATACAGAATCAATCTTTTTAAAATACTGCTCTATCTTCCTGCGCTGCAAGAGTTGGATTCAATACCTGCACAGACATTCTATAAGATTGATGCTTGTGCACCATTTGACGTCATCCCCATTTGCACTGTTCTGCCAATGATATCTAATGAAACCCTGTTTCATGAGTTTAAAAAAAGGGGGTACTTGGGACGTTATTTCTCATAATTGTGTTTAAATCTCACAAATGTGTCTCACATTTACAACTTTATTTCTAGGTATTGCAACTACATATATCACAAATGAGACTTTATTTCTGACAATTGCAACTTTATTTCTCTCAAATGAGACTTTATCCCACAAATGTGACTGCATATCTCACAATTGTGACTATTTCTTTTAATCATGACTATTTCTTATAAATGTGAATTTATATCTCACGTGTGACTTAATGTCTAATAATTGTAATTTTATCTTGCAATAATTGCAATTTGAACTGTCCCAATCGCAACTTTATTTCTCGTAATTGCAACTTAATTGTATCACAGTTGTGACTTCAGATTTGAATGCACTGTTATATGTTCATATTGCAAGTGCAGTTTTAAAAAAGTACAAACAGTTGCAGAACTGAAAAGAGATGCTCTTAGAACATTACCCAGTGTGTGTTATTCTGTCAACTTCTGCTCTATTTTCAGATTGAATGTGTGATCTTTAACGCTTTAGGTTGAGATCTTTTGATCTGGGCTTGTGATTGGTAATCACTCATTTTTTGTGCATTTCTACAAGCTAACTGGTACGTGACATTCCTGTGAACTTTGCTAAACACCTTATGGCCGCACACTTCCTTTGTGTAGCTACATAGCAGTAACAACAATGTACTTTTTCACAGATGCAAACCTCACAGAAAACCACACTGTTTTCAGTGCTCATAAATGCATTTATGTTGTGTGTAGCTGGTGCATGCGTGGCTTTGAATAGCATTGCGTCTTGCGTAGCTTGAGCAGACATCAGACGTCAGTAAGCACAAGGTACACCACAAGATGGAAACAAACAAATCCAGAAACAGCTAGTTTAATGACATTTCATAGGCTGTGCACTGATTAAGTTACTGTCTTCAGGAAACCTTGCCGAACTGTCCAGGTCATAGGCAAAAAAATGAAGTGCAAGTGCTTAAAGAAACTAATACTGTAAAATATATTTCATCTATATATTTTTAATAATAATTCAAAAGCATTTTTAAAGGGTGAAAAAGAGATCTAAATGTAATTTCCTAACTCCTTCCGATCCTTCCTTGAATTGTTCATTTGACTTTTTGCACAAGTGTATAAATCTCATTGTCAATGATTAAGGGTTTAAGCACCAGATAAAATGGATAACACTATATTTGTCACACCCGTTATGAACATGTCATGCATAAATTATATAGCACTATGCTACTTCACCCCCGGGGCCAGAACTTAGCATGAAGCCAGCATGTAAATCTTGATGATGTAATAACAGAAGAATATAGTTTTGTGCACTTACCATGTGCTGTTTGATTTCTTTCTGAAGGATGGATTATGGTCATGTGTGGTGGATGGCGTGCTGGGGCATAGGAGCTGCCGTCATCACAACACTAAAATAATAAATCATGCTGAGGACTGAAAATATGATTATGGTTACAAAATCATTTATATTTTTAAATAAAGTATGATTTTCATTGCTGTTACTGCATTTTTTTTTTAGCAAAACACTTGTCCCTTTAGGGTCTTAGCAAAATGTACTATTCATGTTTTAACATGTATTATGGCAGTAGCACTTCCTTTCTGTCAAGTTATGCTATATTGTACTTTTGAAGGCAGCTCATGAGAAAGAAGCACCATTTTATCAGACAAATATGACGGCTAAAACTACATTATGTCCACTATCATTCAAATAGAGAGGGGGGGCTTTTATTGCCAGTTTGTTCAATAAAAAGTAGGACATAAAAAATGACTGGATTTTTGTTGATATGTTGATATGATATGTTGATGTGATATGGCAAAGATGCCAAAAGTTGGTTCAGCGTTTCATTGTTAAATCCATACACACATTCGATCATGAGGGACACAAAAACGATCTTAGACTTGAATGACACAGGCATAATTTTGGCGAAACGAAGAGAGAGCAATGAGTGCGAATCAGGTAAATATTAGCCTAGTAGATATTTTATGCATAGACATGTATGTGTCAACTTGCAGTGACAGGAGCGTGCAAGACTGCGCGCTAGGGGCGGAGTTGGCAGAAAGCTCTCAAGGAAAAACTTGAGATGCGAGTCAGTTTAGTGAGACTGAGGGCAACCGTGGACTACACACCTCTCTCGAGCAAAAAGACAGGACTGGACTTTTGAACCTGTGAAAGACTGCGTGTGTACCCGACTCCGGCGAGTCAAAATGTATCCTAATCCGAGACGCGCTTTTGAGATTTTGGAGACGCGTAACAGCGCGTGAAACTTAGATGTGGAAAGTATGACCGTGGTTATACAGCGATTGAGCAAGTCATCGTTTCACGCTATGCGTCTTAAGCGCATGATTTGATTTGAACATCAACCTGCATGTGAAAACAACAACTCGGTGAAGATGAACGAAACGAGCAACAGTCATGTCAAGGAAGGTTGGAACCCTAGTACCATCCCGGTCATTATGTTCATATTTGGAGTGGTCGGGAACGTGATTGCTATCGTAGTGCTTCGAAAGTCACGGAAAGAGCAAAAAGAGACCACTTTTTACACTCTGGTGTGTGGACTTGCCGTAACTGACCTCCTGGGAACAATGCTTGCGAGTCCAGTCACCATTGCCACCTATGTGAAGGGAGTGTGGCCCGGTGGGATCCCGCTGTGTCAGTATTCCGGCTTCATTCTACTCTTCTTCTCCTTGGCAGGTCTCAGTATTATCTGCGCCATGTCCGTCGAGAGGTACCTCGCCATCAATCACGCGTATTTCTACAACCACTACGTGGACCAGCGGGTGGCAGGCTTGACGCTCGTGGTGATCTATGTGTCCAATGCGCTCTTCTGCGCTCTTCCCAGCATGGGACTGGGATCCGTGGTGCAACAGCATCCAGGAACCTGGTGTTTCATTGACTGGCATAGCAACGACAGCACGAACGCCACTTTCTCCTACATGTACGCCGGCTTCAGCTCCGTCCTCATCCTCGCCACAGTCCTCTGTAACGTGCTGGTGTGCGCGGCTCTCATTATGATGCACAAGCGCTTCGTCCGCAGGACCTCGCTGGGGACGGACCAGGCGCGAGTCGCGGAGATCAGGCGCAGGCGGAGTTTCGTGCGTCTGGCTGGCGCGGAGATCCAGATGGTCATTGTTCTCATAGCCACGTCCATTGTCGTGCTCATCTGCTCCATCCCTTTAGTGGTAAGTGGCATGTGGTGGTCTTTGGGAAATGACAGAGTATTTTGATTTAGAGGATGTTGCACAAAATGTATTAATGTGGGGAAACTCGGCTGAAAACAACAGATCAAAACTTAAACCTTTAAAAAGTTGGTTTGCCAGGTGATCTGCTGGTTTTAGCTAATAAAAGTCCTCGAATTAACATAAAACGTAGCTTAGATACGGTACAGAAGAGTAATTTTTGTCACAAAATTATGTGAAATAGTATCATACCTATTTTACAATACTGTACGTTGTAATTGTATCTACTGTAAAATTGTATATTTTACATCATAATTTACTGGGCAATATATAGGATACAGTTGTACAATAAAAGATTATGTTGTTTTATAAATAAAAAATATGGGATATTTTGCCTGTGCAAGCCAGGCAAACCATCACTTCTTACATTTTATTTAGACAAACTACTTTTATTCTGTGGTCAGTTTATTACATTAGTGTTACACTGGTGGTGTTTTGTGTAGGTAACACTGAGATGCGTGACTCAACTAGGTTGATATGCTGATATTATATAAATTAATAATGACATATAGATAGTATTGAAAAAATACATCCCATAATGCTTATGTTTTTATATCTTTTCACAATAAAAAATATTATGATGTGTTCTCTTTTGCCCTGAAAGTCTTTTAGTGAGTTTTGGGTCTCTATCCGTACTAAAACACTAACAAAACACTCATACAGTTTTACATACTGTAAAATTTCAACCAACACTTAGACTGAAAAGTTGAAATTGATAAAAAGCCTAAAAGGTTGTCACAGGCACAAACTTAGTGCATGAGACATCTATTGATTGTTATCTATTGATGAGAGATGTTGTACGCAAAATGTAAACTGTATGGGATTGTATCTGTATGTATGATCTGTACACTGATTATTATGTGTTGACTCATAGTGGAAAGCCTGAGGAGATAACCGATATCTGATATGAGTGCATGTATAATCATTTGCGGTTTAAAAAATCAAATAGTAAGAAATCTATAGATAACTGAAAAAGTAAACTGATAATGTCTTGTTTCCTGTCTAGATGCAGGTGTTTGTGAACCAGCTGTATAATTCTCCAGTAGAGACGACAACAGAGCTGAACCCAGACCTTATGGCCATCCGAATTGCCTCTGTCAACCCCATTCTGGACCCCTGGATCTACATCCTGCTGAGAAAGACAGTCGTACAGAAGATTCTAGAAAAGATCAAGTGCCTCTTCTGCCGTATCGGTGGGAGGAGACACGGGAGGAGCTCTACAGAGTTCCACTGTGGTAATGGCATCCACAACTCATCGGTCATGTCTCGTGATTTGCCGTCGCTAGCGTTGCCCGAGCTGCCAGAGGTGATCAGCACATCACAGATGTACCTGTATCCCATGGAGGCAGGACAGGAAATAGGCTGCTGCGGTGGCTCTGTGCAGAGCAGGACGTGTTCGACTTCAACCGAGCAAACCCTTCTGCGGGACTCTCAGGTGGTAGAGCTCAGGACGGAAACAGGCACGGACTTTGTGAAATCACATTCGTGCACGCACGCCAACACAAATGAAGCCCAATGTTCCAAGCACCAGCCTCTGCAGGTGACCTTTACAGATGAGAATTTGAGTTTACAAGAAAGAAGCATATGATGCATGCTGAAAGACTTGCTTAGTTCAGCAGAACGATGTGTCGGGAGGTGAAATACATTTCAAGAGCTTGATGTGAGTGTTGTGAATGAGAACTACTCAGAGCAAAAACTGAAAGAAAGAATTCCTAAAAACTCATGAGACTAAAGAGAATAGTTTAAGAGAAAGACTAACCAAAGGACTAAACTTGGTGCAAGAAAGTGAAAAAAAAGTGCTTACTAAAGTAGGAAAAAGAATGTTGCGATAAATCTAGGTCAAAGCATGCAAAAAAAATGCATGATGGGTGATCTATGTGTCCAATGCGCTCTTCTGCGCTCTTCCCAGCATGGGACTGGGATCCGTGGTGCAACAGCATCCAGGAACCTGGTGTTTCATTGACTGGCATAGCAACGACAGCACGAACGCCACTTTCTCCTACATGTACGCCGGCTTCAGCTCCGTCCTCATCCTCGCCACAGTCCTCTGTAACGTGCTGGTGTGCGCGGCTCTCATTATGATGCACAAGCGCTTCGTCCGCAGGACCTCGCTGGGGACGGACCAGGCGCGAGTCGCGGAGATCAGGCGCAGGCGGAGTTTCGTGCGTCTGGCTGGCGCGGAGATCCAGATGGTCATTGTTCTCATAGCCACGTCCATTGTCGTGCTCATCTGCTCCATCCCTTTAGTGGTAAGTGGCATGTGGTGGTCTTTGGGAAATGACAGAGTATTTTGATTTAGAGGATGTTGCACAAAATGTATTAATGTGGGGAAACTCGGCTGAAAACAACAGATCAAAACTTAAACCTTTAAAAAGTTGGTTTGCCAGGTGATCTGCTGGTTTTAGCTAATAAAAGTCCTCGAATTAACATAAAACGTAGCTTAGATACGGTACAGAAGAGTAATTTTTGTCACAAAATTATGTGAAATAGTATCATACCTATTTTACAATACTGTACGTTGTAATTGTATCTACTGTAAAATTGTATATTTTACATCATAATTTACTGGGCAATATATAGGATACAGTTGTACAATAAAAGATTATGTTGTTTTATAAATAAAAAATATGGGATATTTTGCCTGTGCAAGCCAGGCAAACCATCACTTCTTACATTTTATTTAGACAAACTACTTTTATTCTGTGGTCAGTTTATTACATTAGTGTTACACTGGTGGTGTTTTGTGTAGGTAACACTGAGATGCGTGACTCAACTAGGTTGATATGCTGATATTATATAAATTAATAATGACATATAGATAGTATTGAAAAAATACATCCCATAATGCTTATGTTTTTATATCTTTTCACAATAAAAAATATTATGATGTGTTCTCTTTTGCCCTGAAAGTCTTTTAGTGAGTTTTGGGTCTCTATCCGTACTAAAACACTAACAAAACACTCATACAGTTTTACATACTGTAAAATTTCAACCAACACTTAGACTGAAAAGTTGAAATTGATAAAAAGCCTAAAAGGTTGTCACAGGCACAAACTTAGTGCATGAGACATCTATTGATTGTTATCTATTGATGAGAGATGTTGTACGCAAAATGTAAACTGTATGGGATTGTATCTGTATGTATGATCTGTACACTGATTATTATGTGTTGACTCATAGTGGAAAGCCTGAGGAGATAACCGATATCTGATATGAGTGCATGTATAATCATTTGCGGTTTAAAAAATCAAATAGTAAGAAATCTATAGATAACTGAAAAAGTAAACTGATAATGTCTTGTTTCCTGTCTAGATGCAGGTGTTTGTGAACCAGCTGTATAATTCTCCAGTAGAGACGACAACAGAGCTGAACCCAGACCTTATGGCCATCCGAATTGCCTCTGTCAACCCCATTCTGGACCCCTGGATCTACATCCTGCTGAGAAAGACAGTCGTACAGAAGATTCTAGAAAAGATCAAGTGCCTCTTCTGCCGTATCGGTGGGAGGAGACACGGGAGGAGCTCTACAGAGTTCCACTGTGGTAATGGCATCCACAACTCATCGGTCATGTCTCGTGATTTGCCGTCGCTGGTGCTGCCCGAGTTGCCAGAGGTGATCAGCACGTCGCAGATGTACCTGTTTCCCCTGGAGGCGGGACAGGAAATGGGCTGCTGCAGTGACTCTATGCAGAGCAGGACGTGTTCAACTTCAACCGAGCAAACCCTTCTGCGGGACTCTCAGGTGGTAGAGCTCAGCAGTGGAGAAAACAGAACAGAAACAGACACAGACTTTGTGAAATCACATTCATGCACGCGCTCCAACACAAATGAATCGCAGTGTTCCAAGCACCAGCCGCTGCAAGTGACCTTTACAGACGAGACTTTGAGCTTTCAAGAAAGAAGCATATGATACATGCTGAAAAACTCGCTTAATTCAACACGGCAGGAGGTGAAATACATTTCAAGAGCTTGATGTGAATGTTGCGAATGGAATCAGAACTTCTCAGAGCGAAAATTGAAAGAAAGAATTCCTAAAAACTCATGAGACTGAAGAGAAAAGTTTTAAGAGAAAGACCAATCAAAGGACTAAACTTGGTGCAAGAAAGTGAAAAAAGTGCTTACTAAAGTAGGAAAAAGAATGTTGCGATAAATCTAGGTCAAAGCATGCAAAAAAAATGCATGATGGGGTTCTGGAAAGGGTGAAAGGGCAGAGGAGGATGGAGAGGCAAACTGGCCTCATTTTCTGGTAGTAACTCATAATGCATTACTAAAGAATGTGTTTTGTTAAGCAACAGGTTATGCTGACTGCATATTCTAAACAGCGAGGCACATTACAGCTCTTAAAAATGTGTCTTTAATTTATTTTAGGTTCTTGTGAATTTCTGCAAAAAAGGCCTTCATATTAGACAAATAATTCCACTGGGCCCTAATTGACCCGGGCAGAGGTTGTTTTTTTTTCCTCTTCTGAAATTCCGAATATTGATTAGATTCGATGGACGACCTTGTGGATTGTACATGTGAGCAAGTATCTACTGCCCTGCTTCAAGTTCCCTTTTTTGCAGACATTCTGGCGAGATCGCCATTAGGTCACAAGCTCAAGTAAGTGCCTTGTTAGCTTTTCTTATGCTGGAACTCGTGGTTTAAAATGTCCTTTTCTTTATGTTAAGGTGACCAGAACACTTTTCATTTCCATTGGTGAACTGTCCACTATTTCAAACTTATGTAAGATGTAGCTAAGTGTACATTCTTTGGAATTTCCATAATATGTACGATATTCTGTGAATTAGCCAAGCAATTTCATATCCATGTTTACTAACAGTAACACCATCACAAAATACATTGGTACTGAAAACACATCGTACAATGTAAGATCACATCGTTAATAGTGTTTCTATTTGTTTCTTTTAAAGTATATGTAGATGATAGAATGTATAGTGAGGAGGTGAAATTGTAAAAGCTATTAAGATGTTGAATGTCTTTTAAAGTAATATGTTTTGCACTTTTAAATCCTTGTAACCAACCACTGAAGAAAATGTAAATGGTCACTATAAGGTGTTGATCAGTCAGTGGTTGTCAAGGAAGAACTGTTGAGTTCATCTGTACATACTTGTGATGTTAAAATGTGAACAGTCTTGTTATGATTTAATTTATTGTAGTGTTTTTTTAGACATCTGTGGACTGTAGTTATCTCTTCTCTGTGAGAAGGTCGAGTTTGACATAGTTCTAACTCATGTTGAAGCAGTTATATGGTTTTTGTTTCATTTCACATTTCGTATGTGTATCAAAACAGTACAAGGCATGAATTTAAGCTACTTCGCACCATCATTTGCTGCATGTATATAAATTATTCAACATTACTGTGTATATTTTCACCGTTTCATTTTCACATTTTCAAACACAAAGACAATCTTGTCTTGCTCTTACCCTCGATGTGACCCTTCAGAATGTGCAATGGCCAGCTATTTCATGATGAAATAAACTCTTGAATTAAAAACAAATAGAAAAACTGAAAACAAAAATCTTATGGTATTTGTTGTCGCACTCAAATATTAATATAAGCATAGTAGCTATAACATAATTCAAATATAATTGAAATAATTTGAATGAATTGAAATTTCACCGTCCTACCAAGTATTACAAATCAGTTTAATACATAAAATATATTTAGATTATTACAAATTTTGTCATCAAATGAACATGCTGTCCTTCAGCTTTAGGTATTACTGAATAAAAGAAGAAGACAAAAAGTATCCACTTGCTATCAAAATTAAAGGCAAACGATTAATCAAAAACATTTGAGAATTTTTTTGAGAAAGCCATCTAAAGATCAATTTGACCTAAATTAAACTTTTTTAAAAGATCAGAGATCATTGTATTTTAAGAAGAATAAAGGACTGGTCAGGTTAGGTCATGTTATACCTCTTAAATTCTTGGATAAAGTCACCTCATTCATCCTTAAAAATATAAACTCTGACTCTAAACTCTGCTTTTGTGGTTCAAACTATATAGGTATCATTATACGATCCTTGCACGATGACCAATGCACAGGGACAGATCTGGAGACCTTCACCAACTGTAGACATCCCATAATTCCATTAGTTCATGAAGGGAAATCAGTTCTACTCTCCACTGTAAGTATTCTCAGCATGAATCATGCATTGGTGCACTTGCTATGACGTACAAACTGCCACCTGTCTCGTTAACATACGGATACATAAATGAGAACTGACAAAAGCGATCTTTCCCTGCAGTTCTACAGCAGTACAGTCCACAGTCCATCTGTTTCAGGCACCTCCCTAAATCATCATTACCGAAGACGTTAGTGTACTCATTTATTTGAATAAAGCAACAATTAGCAAAGGATTAGCGGGAGGCAGAAGGATGCTGGAAGCTTCCGCCAGGTCCCACAGGTGCTGAATTAAAAGCATTAGAGACGTAAACCTCCCAGTTTGCAGCCCACGCACACACACAGCTGAACAGTTTCAGTGCAGATATGAATGCCTATGAATAATGGGGTCGGTGGCAGTAACAGCCAAGAACACATACACATGTAAGGCTTGTGACAATGAAACTGAAATCGTGGGGTACTTGGTACAGATTAACAGAGTACAGCATATTTCATTTTGAACCATAATTAAATTTAGGGTAACAAAGTAGTTTTAGGCATTATATTATATTTGGTTTGGGTAATGAGTACTGTTTTTATGAAGATGTTAAGGTCAGGTATCCTTATGGGAGAAACCTGCAGCAACTTGTAGCACATTATTCAACCAAAAGCTGCCTAGAGGCCACTCACACCAAACGCATATTTTTTTTATTTAAAAACGAGAGGCCGGGCAGTGAATGAAAAAAAAGCCTCCAAGTGTGGAAGCACATTAAAAAAAATAAAAACTATTGAACAGTAGCGTTAGCAACACAGTGGAATACGAAAATGTGTTTATTTTGTGTGAATGGTCCCTCCATAGAACACGGTTTTGTGAGGTGCATGGCAGTGAAGTCTAGAGATGCGTTTTTAGAATGCAGTGTCATGCGTGAGTTGCTGCAACCATTAAACATGTCCGTCTAGCGTGTTTACACAGAAAACGCCTTGGTTAATAACATAACCTTGGTTCCCCGAGATAACGGAAATGAACACTGCCTAGTGGAAACTCAGTTTTCTCTGAATACTGAAGCCTGATTTGTTAACATTCGTGTAGCTGCACGAACAAATGGCATTTCAGCTTGCCAAAACAGGCAGGCCCGACACTACCCTGGACCACAAAACCAGTCTTAAGTCTCAATTTTTTCAAAATTGAGATTTATACATCGTCTGAAAGCTGAATAAATAAGCTTTGTTAGGATAGGACAATATTTGGCTGAGATACAACTATTTGAATATCTGGAATCCGAGGGTGCAAAAAAATCGCCTTTTACACTCTAAAAAATGCTGGGTTATATATAACCCAGTGCTGGGTTAAAAAGGGACAAACCCAGCTATTGGATTGTTTTGACTCAGCGGTTTGGTTGTTTTGACCCAATCACTGGGTCAAAACAACCAAACCGCTGGGTCAAAACTACCCCCCAAAAAACGTTTAGGACAGTTTAGGCCAGGGGTGTCCGTCCTGCAGATTTCAGTTCCAACCCTGCTCCAACACACCTATCTGTAATTATTAAGCAGCCCTGAACACCATGATTAGCTGGTTCAGGTGTGTTTGATTCGGGTTGGAGCTAAAATCTGCAGAACGGTAGCCCTCCAGGACCAGGGTTGGACACCCCTGGTTTAGGCCGTTCAGTTGGATCATTTCTCAAAAGGAAGGTTAAGAAAAAAGGGGGGCACTGACATAGACCAATAAAATTTTGTTTCTTAATATATCTCCTCCTCTCAGATTCACATAGGCTGGTAAAATAATCCTTTGACATGGTTAAAAATAAATAATGGTTTTGTCGCCGATTACGTTTCCCTCCAGTGGGCGTAGAGTAATATGACACGTTGCGCTCTACTTTTGTGTCCTAAACGCTCGTTTTATTGGGTCGACAGCTTATAAATACGTAGTTCTGGGTTTTTTAGCTATAGTTGTTACATAGCAGCTTTTAGGCATGGCTCTGTTTTTTGTTACAAGTCAGAAATGACAAGGAGGCAGCTTCCCGCAATAGAAAGTCAATGGAGAGCGTTGGATTGTTTTCCCCGTCGGTGGGTGTGATTTTCAGATTCTATTGAACCGATACCAAGTAAACAGAGGGCCAGTATCACCAATACTTATACAAATACCTTTTCTTTTAAAAGCATGCATTTGAATTAACCGATTACACTTTGAAAATTAACCATAACTAATGCTTATATGATTAAAGTGGTCACACTTTATTTTAAGGTCCAATTCTCGCTATTAACAAACCATTAACTATGACGTTTGTCTTAATAAACTCCTAATTTGCTGCTTATTAATAGTTAGTAAGGTAGTTGTTAAGTTTAGGCATTATGTAGGATTAGGGATGTACAAATATGGTCATGTAGAATAAATGCTTTAGAAGTTCTAATAAACAGCCAATATGTTAATAATAGGCATGCTAATAAGCAACTAGTTAATAGTGAGAATTGGTCCCTATACTGAAGTGTTACCACTAAAATATTACATTCACCATTGCTACGTGGGTATTCTTTGCCTTTCTGAAAGGACTCTGCCAGTGACTTCTGTCTCAGTAGGACATTCTAAAATGCTTAATGTGAGAAACGCTTAATGTGAAAAACATTTAATGTGAAAATACTATTTACAGACAAGCAGAAAAACCCAGAATATGAAGGCAGTTTGCAAAGTTTCACATTAAGCATTTTCCTCCCATATGAGCAACGTGTGCATACAAGATGTGAAAAGAGCGGTGTATGTACACACACAGATATGTCAACTCTTTGATGAAGCGGAAGCAATGTACTAGGCATAGAGGAGAGAAAATGAACCTGAAGTATTGATCTCATCCGGCTGGTATATGATCTGATATCAATACAAATGTTGGTATCGATACTAACGATATTAGGATCGATCCACCCACCCCTAGTACATCGGTGATTCACACTACTATAACAGCCCTAGGGTCCCAAGTGAGGGCTCACATCTCACATAAAACAGGACTGAATAAATGCCAACTAGAAATGATGAAATTGCTAATCAAGAGTGTACATTAAGAAGGGATTGCGCTGCTATTTTGGAAACTTAAAAGGCGATGCTTAGCCGCACTAAAACAATGAAATAACCACAGAATGCTTTGGTCAAAGGAAGTAATGTATGCTGTTGTTTGAGTGAGAATGATCCAGAAGCGCTTCACATTAAGCATTTTCCTCCCATATAAGGATGAGCAACGTGTGCATACAAGATGTGAAAAGAGCGGTGTATGTACACACACAGATATGTCAACTCTTTGATGAAGCGGAAGCAATGTACTAAGCATAGAGGAGAGAAAATGAACCTGAAGTATTGATCTCATCCGGCTGGTATATGATCTGATATCAATACAAATGTTGGTATCGATACTAACGATATTAGGATCGATCCACCCACCCCTAGTGCATCGGTGATTCACACTACTATAACAGCCCTAGGGTCCCAAGTGAGGGCTCACATCTCACATAAAACAGGACTGAATAAATGCCAACTAGAAATGATGAAATTGCTAATCAAGAGTGTACATTAAGAAGGGATTGCGCTGCTATTTTGGAAACTTAAAAGGCGATGCTTAGCCGCACTAAAACAATGAAATAACCACAGAATGCTTTGGTCAAAGGAAGTAATGTATGCTGTTGTTTGAGTGAGAATGATCCAGAAGCATTTCAAATACTTCTGGGAATCTGGTGCTCACTTTACAAATTCACTGGGAATAATAACTTTGTTAAAGGGTTAGTTCACCCAAAAGTTTAAATACTGCCATTAATTACTCACCCTCATGTCGTTCCAAACCCATAAGACATTCTTTCTTATTCAGAACACAAATTAAGATTTTTTTGATGAAGTACGAGAGCTTTCTGACCCTGCATAGACAGCAACACAACTGAAATGTTTAGTTATGGCCCAGAAAGGCGGTCAAAGGAAGGAATGTATGCTCTTGTTTGAGTGAGAATGATCCAGAAGCCTTTCAAATACTTCTGGGAATCTGGTGCTCACTTTACAAATTCACTGGGAATAATAACTTTGTTAAAGGGTTAGTTCACATACTGCCATTAATTACTCACCCTCATGTCGTTCCAAACCCATAAGACATTCTTTCTTATTCAGAACACAAATTAAGATTTTTTTGATGAAGTACGAGAGCTTTCTGACCCTGCATAGACAGCAACACAACTGAAATGTTTAGTTATGGCCCAGAAAGGTAGTAAGGAAGGACATCGTTAAAATAGTCCATGTGACATCAGTGCTTCAACCGTAATTTTATGAAGCTATGAGAATACTTTTTGTAGAAATTGTTGAATAAAATTGTTATTTTTGTTTTCTTTGCACACAAAAAGTATTCTCATAGCTTCATAACATTACGGTTGAAGCACTGATGTCACATGGACTATTTTAACGATGTCCTTCCTTACTACCTTTCTGGGCCATAACTAAACATTTCAGTTGTGTTGCTGTCTATGCAGGGTCAGAAAGCTCTCAGATTTCATCAAAAATATCTTCATTTGTGTTCCGAAGATGAAAGAAGGTCTTACGGGTTTGGAACGACATGAGGGTGAGTAATTAATGACCGAATTTTCATTTTTGGGTGAACTAACACTTTAAACACTATGCGGAAGTCAATCAGAACCCTGCATTATCAAATCAACTCAACAATACATACATAATCTAAGCAATATACACAGATGAGGAGACACAAAACTAGCCTCTATTTCACTCAGAGTCCCCGTGCCTCGACTAAACAACACTGTGAGGATGAAGTGGGTTTGCTGTCATCTTCGACAATCACCTCTTTGGCGACCCCGCGTGCGTCCACAACCACTGTTTTCTTTAAGTCCTCATATTTTTTCTGTCTATCAGCCATGGCTGTGCAAGCCTCAATCACTTCATCGCTTTCAAAATCATAATCGCTCTTCAGCTCAGGAGCTTCCACAAGGAGCCTTCGGGCTTCATCTTCCTGTTTCGCTCTTTCAAGGGGAGCTTTTTGTTGCTCGCGGAGTTGTAAGGCCCAGCCTAGGTCTTCCTCCCAGAGGGGGCGCTCAGACGGATGCAGGTGCAATGCCACTTGGAAGGACCGTACAGCCTGGAGCGCACAGAGGGAAACATAAAACGTGTGGAAATTTACATAAACTAGGATTATTAAATGCTTTAGAAGTATTTTTTTATTCTTAGTTAATGATAACAAATGGAATCTTATTGTATAAGTGTTATTTGGTCAATAATACAGTAAACATCAATATTGTGAAATATTATTACAATTTAAAACTGTTTTGTTTTTTTATATTTTTTCAAATGTAATTCCTCTGAGGCTAAGCTGAATTTTCAGCAGCCATTACTCCAGTCCTCAATCATTTTAATATGCTAATCTGCTGCTCAAGAAACATTTATTATTATTATTATCAATGTTGAAAACGGTTTACTACCCTAATAATACGTTTCAGTATTCTTCGATGAATAGAAAGTTCAAAAGGACATCATTTATTTGAGAAATAAACCTTTTTTCAACATTATAAATGCCTTTACCGTCATCTTTGATTAATTGAATGCATCCTTGCTGAATAAAAGTATGAATTTATTTACATTTTAAAAAGTTTACGTCATAGAACACAAAAATAAATCATTAAATAAGCAAGCACATCCCGAGTCTCCCCTGACAAATCCACTAACAAAATTTGTCACACATGTACAGCTTGAGATTAATCTTTAAATCTAACTCTTCTAACCTAACTGCAATCTCAAGAAGACCAATTAAGTTTAATTTGAATTATTTCATATTTTTATTTCAATTTAAATGTTTCATATAACCAAAAGCAGTGGCACACTGAACACTTGTTCTGCCCTCTTCTCCGTTTTGCTAAAATATAACATGCATGGACTCTTCACTTCAAGAGCACATACCTTACACTCCAAAATGAACATGGAACAGATGTTTATTGTACAATCAAACCAAATGAGCATTCATGACTCCTTGCTCTTCTCATGACAAAATAAACCTCTGCAGCCTTCTGGAACTAATGAAAATGTACTAAAACAACTTCACTTTCACACAAAAGTAATTTCCCATTTCTTCCCAAAAACCCACTTTAAGAAATAAGTTAAAAAGAAACACACATGTGGTTTCAGCTCAATAAAACTAAATAAGGACTTATAATAAGCCTTAACAAATCACATTATCCATGCTTGCATACAAAAAAAACAAAAAACAAAACCAAAACAAACAGCAGCTGCAAGGCCCATTATTAAGAATGAAACACATCTTTCAATACACACACTGAACTGCTGCATGTGTCAGATCTACACTCAATATTCAGTATCCACAGTATTAAAATGATTCTCAGAAAACTAAATATTTATTTTATGAAGGTGGTTTTTATGTGCAAACAGCGTCACAGCTGCTTGAGTGCTGAAGAGGTCATTCGGTCTATGGAGAACTGATAAAACACATGTTCATTTAATTCTGTATAAGGCCTAAAGCCTAGTTCCTGCTGTGAATCAGTCACCCTGCTCATGTTACCCAGGGGACGAGAGGATGAAAGAGAGAAAAAGAACGACATTTGCTTTCTCTTCACCCCCTGGGAAAATAAGGGGAAAATAATATCATAAATAGGATTTAGTGAGGCAGTTTACCTTCATAATTGCCCTACTGACTCGACAATCTACAAAGGAATGGTCACTCTTTCAACAGAAACACTAGATCACATATCAGCCTAAAAGAGAGAAAGAATATCAGAGCCAATGTGAGCAGGAGCCAAGAATCCCCAGCCCTTGTCATGAAGAAAACCTTTAATGAGGAATAAAGCCATCTGATGGCCACCTTTTCTCCTCCAGAGTCCTGATCGATTTAACAGAGATGATTTCAACAGTTGTGCTGAAGTCATGGTATAGGGACTCATTCAGTCTTGCTCCTCTATTAAGAGTGACCAACACAACAAACTGAAAAGTGCGCGCTCAGACGGATGCAGGTGCAATGCCACTTGGAAGGACCGTACAGCCTGGAGCGCACAGAGGGAAACATAAAACGTGTGGAAATTTACATAAACTAGGATTATTAAATGCTTTAGAAGTATTTTTTTATTCTTAGTTAATGATAACAAATGGAATCTTATTGTATAAGTGTTATTTGGTCAATAATACAGTAAACATCAATATTGTGAAATATTATTACAATTTAAAACTGTTTTGTTTTTTTATATTTTTTCAAATGTAATTCCTCTGAGGCTAAGCTGAATTTTCAGCAGCCATTACTCCAGTCCTCAATCATTTTAATATGCTAATCTGCTGCTCAAGAAACATTTATTATTATTATTATCAATGTTGAAAACGGTTTACTACCCTAATAATACGTTTCAGTATTCTTCGATGAATAGAAAGTTCAAAAGGACATCATTTATTTGAGAAATAAACCTTTTTTCAACATTATAAATGCCTTTACCGTCATCTTTGATTAATTGAATGCATCCTTGCTGAATAAAAGTATGAATTTATTTACATTTTAAAAAGTTTACGTCATAGAACACAAAAATAAATCATTAAATAAGCAAGCACATCCCGAGTCTCCCCTGACAAATCCACTAACAAAATTTGTCACACATGTACAGCTTGAGATTAATCTTTAAATCTAACTCTTCTAACCTAACTGCAATCTCAAGAAGACCAATTAAGTTTAATTTGAATTATTTCATATTTTTATTTCAATTTAAATGTTTCATATAACCAAAAGCAGTGGCACACTGAACACTTGTTCTGCCCTCTTCTCCGTTTTGCTAAAATATAACATGCATGGACTCTTCACTTCAAGAGCACATACCTTACACTCCAAAATGAACATGGAACAGATGTTTATTGTACAATCAAACCAAATGAGCATTCATGACTCCTTGCTCTTCTCATGACAAAATAAACCTCTGCAGCCTTCTGGAACTAATGAAAATGTACTAAAACAACTTCACTTTCACACAAAAGTAATTTCCCATTTCTTCCCAAAAACCCACTTTAAGAAATAAGTTAAAAAGAAACACACATGTGGTTTCAGCTCAATAAAACTAAATAAGGACTTATAATAAGCCTTAACAAATCACATTATCCATGCTTGCATACAAAAAAAACAAAAAACAAAACCAAAACAAACAGCAGCTGCAAGGCCCATTATTAAGAATGAAACACATCTTTCAATACACACACTGAACTGCTGCATGTGTCAGATCTACACTCAATATTCAGTATCCACAGTATTAAAATGATTCTCAGAAAACTAAATATTTATTTTATGAAGGTGGTTTTTATGTGCAAACAGCGTCACAGCTGCTTGAGTGCTGAAGAGGTCATTCGGTCTATGGAGAACTGATAAAACACATGTTCATTTAATTCTGTATAAGGCCTAAAGCCTAGTTCCTGCTGTGAATCAGTCACCCTGCTCATGTTACCCAGGGGACGAGAGGATGAAAGAGAGAAAAAGAACGACATTTGCTTTCTCTTCACCCCCTGGGAAAATAAGGGGAAAATAATATCATAAATAGGATTTAGTGAGGCAGTTTACCTTCATAATTGCCCTACTGACTCGACAATCTACAAAGGAATGGTCACTCTTTCAACAGAAACACTAGATCACATATCAGCCTAAAAGAGAGAAAGAATATCAGAGCCAATGTGAGCAGGAGCCAAGAATCCCCAGCCCTTGTCATGAAGAAAACCTTTAATGAGGAATAAAGCCATCTGATGGCCACCTTTTCTCCTCCAGAGTCCTGATCGATTTAACAGAGATGATTTCAACAGTTGTGCTGAAGTCATGGTATAGGGACTCATTCAGTCTTGCTCCTCTATTAAGAGTGACCAACACAACAAACTGAAAAGTGCTGAATCCTATAAGATTATTTTTGTGTATGTGTGTGTGCGCGCGTGCGTGCTTGTATGTACAAATGCAAAAGTTACTTTATATTTTCATGTGGTTATAACAACAGCAGAATGAATGAAACAGAAAGTACTTGTGTACTTTAAAACTGTACTACACCTTTTGTGCAAGAATTTATGAAAATATACTAAGGGGGCAAAATAAAAAAATAAAACCCCTGACACTTCTTCTCCAGCCTCTTCATTTCTGACTCAAACTTTATAGAACTTTCATTTGCAATGCACTGGAGATTTCCCAGAACAGCATGATTTTCAGAAAAATGTTCTCATAATGTGGTAAAATTGATTGGATATTAATCTTTTGTGAGCTGGAATGAACTGGACATTGTAAAATGAGCTGCTTTTCTTTAAAGAATTTGTCAAATTATGCAATGTTGTGAGAAAAATGCTGGATACTATGAATCAGAATCAAAGAAAATGCAAATCACAGTCAACTGAAAAGAAACTCATTTAAAAAATGATTACAAGTGGTCAACACGTTTCCAAATGTTTCAACAATGCATAAACATTGATACTATGAACTCTACTATGACCCGATACACGTAAATATTATTAAAAGTAATTATTTTCATTAGAGCAAATGTAGGTGCTCTTAGTGGTGTTACACATTTTCATTTGAGACTGACAGAGTTTGAATAAATCTGAAAAAGGATGTACTATGAATTAAAGATTTGGGTAGGAAAATAGTTATTGTCCTTGGTATGAATACCCTTTCAACAGGAAGTCAATTATCACTGCAGCAGTTCTAAGAAAATGTGTTCCATGACCCTGCAAAAAACTCTAGCCCTCTTAAAAATCACAAAACGTAAACATTAGTCCTAACATTTCATTTGAGTCCTCCTCCATCCTCAGGTTATTTTTCTCTTTGGTGAATGACTTGACAAGGCATGCTTAGCCCAAAATAGTAAACTATTTATTCAATCTCTAGCCAAGACGTCAAACTCAGTGTGCGCGATGAGCGTTTGGATTACAACAGACACACGCAAGTGCTTACTAGCTGGAGAACTTCAGGATCTGCAAGGTTTTCTTTCATTAAGCATGTCTGTCTCACAATCAATCACACACAGGTCGGGGCATGTAAGGTGTGGCAGTGATCCTCTTAAAGTACTCTTCCATGCTCCTGGGCTTGGATGTACTGAACTACACATTTCATCACAATAACACTCAATTTGAGTGATGGATAAGTGGCAAGAGGACACATCTACCTCATACTGACTGACAAGGACACTGATACCATAACACAGAGGGATGCTGGCTAGGAGACTAGAGATTGTTCGCTTAAAAATGAAGGAGATGCCTCAAAATGCTGAATAAACTGTTTGTGTGGAAACAATTCATCACCTAATAAACTGACTTCCAAGGTCGGCTGTTCATTTGGGTTATTTAGGTGGTTGCCTAGGGCACTGAACTGACTAGATAATTGTAGCTCATTACGTAAAATCTACTTACTAGCTCTACTTCACCAAGACTTAGTTGGGCGCGGCCCAGAGTTTGCCACGCCTCCCACCAGAGGGGGCGGAGTCTGGTGGCCATCCCTGCAGACTGCACAGCCAGGAACACCTCTTGAAGGGTGATCAACACCTAAGGGTTACACATTACAAGGTTAGAAGTTGACAGACTCAATTCCTGAAATATTTTCTCAACACTCATTTTAAAATCTAAACAGATTTGAAAAGACTTGGCATCAAACACCTGCAGACTTTGTAAATGGTTACAGAGAAAAACTGGGAATCATACACCAAATGAATGATGATCACACGCTACCAGAATACCGGTTGTTTCCAACACAATAAAGTCAAACAGAACAAGCGCCTCATTGCTAGAAGACGCATGACAAATGAAAACAATACGAGCTCTAAAACTGACTCCTCCAACTGAATGGAATCACAGTCTGGAACTATGAAGATAAATATGGAGTCTGTGCCCATCATACACTACAGGAGTTTCTGTGAAATCCGTCTCCTCCAACTGGCCAAAATTCAGAGTGGCTCTTATGGCAACGTGCAATGACTCCTAAAGACTGTAAAAACGTGGGCAAATGTTGTGTAGTGTATTCCAGCCTTTACAAAAATGTGATTTATGCAACTTACAACAGCTGTTGTAGCACATTGTTGGCAAATTACATTTTTTAAGAATACAACAATTTTGAGGTATGACTAGGTATAATTTATAGGAGAACAAAACTAACTAATTGTCACCACAAACCTAATTTCAGTAACATACTGTTCAGTAACAGTAACATATTTTTAATCAGCCTTCAGGTTTGGTCAACAAATTAATATCAAGAATGAGCAACTCTATTCATATTTACTCAGCTACAACAGGTACCAAGCTGATGTCATTTAAAATGTAATTTTAAACATCAATAAAGTGTTATCACGACGCAAAACATCCACTTGGGCCATAAGAGAGAGACAATATAACGACAACGAGCGAGCAAACACTGCACTACGTGGCAACACAGGGATGTTCTTACATCACAGATGTTTCCATTATGGAGTTTTATTTACTTAAAGCCTTTAAATTCAGGTCAGCCCAATAATCAAACTAAATACCAGCTTTATACAGGGCAGGGTGTTGCCAGGGTAACAGCAGTTGTAATCTTAGTTTCCAGCAGGTTTGGTTCTGAATTTGCAGGCAGGCTGAAAAATGTTAGATTCAGATGTTGAGGTGAGCGCCGCTGCTAAACAGGAGTGTAATAAGCAGATGCAGGGGACACGGTGACACATTGAGAAGGGAATTTTAAAATAAACTTGCCATTCTGCCACTTCAATGCGATCAGATTACTAATGAGTGACACACTCAATCATCACCTTCTCACTCTTTTCAGGTGACTCACCTCTTATGATCATGTGATCAGTCAGAAAAGGTCACTACAAGAAGGGGAAAATAAGGCTAGCCAGATCTTTTAATTGCAACCAGTGCTGAAACGAATCCCTGACCTATGCTGCGCTCAAATGCTTCTGGGAAATTACCACTTATGAGTTTGGAAGTCATAATGACATGATGTGAGT
This sequence comes from Sinocyclocheilus grahami, assembly GCF_001515645.1. NCBI lineage: Eukaryota > Metazoa > Chordata > Actinopteri > Cypriniformes > Cyprinidae > Sinocyclocheilus > Sinocyclocheilus grahami. The sequence goes on along the minus strand of NW_015505394.1, from coordinate 2,104,962 downwards.
TCAAGTGATTTTGTTCAGAATAAAATGGACTGACTGGACAGTTTTATATAGGCAGGAAGAAAAAATTCACATGCATGCAACAAATAAAAGAGTACAGTCAACATTCACAGTAATGTATTATGATCAATAGCAATTTGAAAGAAAGTAGTTGTTCATGTGCACTCAGCTCAATAAATCATGATCATTCTGACATACTCTTTATAGCATGTAGAAAACAACTTTATTGTTTTTCCAGATGCAGTTTTTTTTTTTTGAAAGAAACATGTTTATATGCATGCATTTATTTATTTTTTATTTCTATTTTCTTTCTTTCACTACAATAGATACCCAATTGTATGGTAAAACCTGTTCTTTCACTGTTACATTAACAGTTTCACATATATTTGATTTAGGCTTTATCCAGTTTCTGAAGTTTACACCCATATGGGAATATGTGACTGTTGTTGCTTTGATAGAAAATGTAATCAGAAAATCAATCCGTTGAAAGGTGTATTAAAAACCAACTTGACATTTCACTCAAACTCATCTGTTCCATGAAAAACAACGTTCACAGACATCAAAGCCAAGACACTTATGCCAAAGATAAGATGAAGAGCGATGAAAGTTTAAAAGTGAGCAAAAAGAGAGAATGGAAAATATAGAAAAAGAGAGAGTGAAGGGATGAAAAAGACAAAACAGGGTTACAAGAAGACTGAACAGACATACATGTGTGCGTATGATTGCGTAAGCAAGTATGCAAACATCTATGTCAAGATTTAGGGCCAATCAGCAAATTCTGTACAGACTAGTGAAGTCAAATAAAAGATAAATCCAAATGATGCAATCCAAGACCATTCCTGAGAAGAGCTTACATTGCAGATATGTTGAAATCATGAACGTCAAAAGGTTAAATCGGTCTTCGTTCTATTTTGTCACAGAACTTTGTCATCATTTTGAATGCCTGCAATTTAAAAATGACATGTCAAAATAGCCAAACATATAGTAACTATGATGCTGATGAACAAGTTAAGGAGAAAAACAAAAATTAATTATGTAACATTTAGATCTGTTTATCAATACCCTCGGTTTAGTAGAAAATTTAATTCAATTAAGTTGTCAAAGAGATGAAAATATTGACTCTCATCTTGACTGTCAGAGCTAAAGCTGAGATGAGATCATAGGAGTGGAAAATTGACAGGAGAGAGTGAAAGACAGTGGGATATTAAAGGTAAGATGAGTGAATGAGTTGACAAATGAAGGCGCAAATAAAAAGCTGACCAGGCATCTTTGACTCATCATAACCTGAGACCACCATCTGCTCTGCCAGCTCTGCCATCTCAATAATAATATTATCTATTCTGTGATTTTTATCAGTGATTTTCATCACGCAACTGTTTTACAAATATATCCTGTTACCATTTGATTTGTACAAAAGCAGGTGCTTGCAAACATTTTGAAGGAGCAGCCTGCCTGGAGGGTCGTCAAACTGCTTTTTTTTCTTTAAGGGTCTTAACACTGTCATTCATTATCGTAAAACAGGTTAACTATTCATTACGAGTTGCTATCATATTAATGTGATCCATAAACTTTTTTCATAAACAGCCCACCATCAGCTGAAGCAAACTCTATGATCCTGTTCATTACATTATTTCAACCAACATTCAGTGAATAACAAAAATACAATCAATAACGTATTTATATTACACAATTGCCACTTTCAAAACTAGTCATGCATTTGGATACTTTAAATTTTATGTTTCATTTCTTATGACCTTAAAACCTTTTGACCTAAAAATTTAAAATGACAAATATCTAGACACATATGAATTGTGCTTCCAACTGTTTTAAAGGGGTCATATGATGCTTTTTTAAAGATCATTATTGCAATAATTGTATTAATAATTGTAATTATTTTTTATTAGTCAGGGTAATAAAAGCAGCACAGCACTCCTTCAGCACTGCTTGTTTATAACATTTCATTGTATTCAACACATTTCCTCACAAACACAGATAGTGGTAGACAGATGATTACCTATCTAGGCTACTTACACGAAGGATCCCATGTCTGATCCCAAGTAAATGTGACTCATGAACTGGTGAACTAGTGTAACAGCTTTGTCCGATCACCACTGCGTTCTTGCGCAAGACACTTAAACCCAGCAGGGCTTTCCCTACATTAAGACACAAGAAAGCATGTGCTAAACGGCATCATTTATTTATGATAATATGGGTTGCATTTTCAGGACCACTTTCTAAAATCGTCCACGTCCCCAAGGAATAATAATTCAATCCAGAGTGAAGGACAGGTACAGTATGTCCATCGTGCTCTCGATGTACGATACAGTTTGTGCTGTAGCAGCACAAGACTGTGAGAGTAGAGAAGGGAAAAAACCCTAGACATCAAAATGTTCTGTTATAAAGCCACAGTTAGGGACTGTGTTTGGAGACTGAAACTTGGGGAGGAGGAAATGAAAACAACAGCCAGAGAGAAGAGAGGAAAATGTGTGTCAGCATAACAGCTGTGCGTCTCTACATCTAGAGTAAATTCCACTATTGCAGACTTACATTTTTTTTGTAGTGTGTATGAAGTGAACTGATTTCCTTTTTTACCTGTGACTTCATCTCATAGAGCACAGCATTGTCTGGTGTGAGCTGAATCGCCTCGTCCCACCTCTTCAATGCCTCCCAGTTCCTACAGCAAACACATATACAGAAAATACTCCGGTAAATTATAAAAAAAATTTAAACACGCATAATACAGTATGTTCAAACACACACAGAAAATAGTACAAATGCACATACAAGAACACATTTAAATAATTTCACTTTGTTATTGTAACTCTTACAATCAAATTGTCATCAAAGGCCAAACCTCTAGCATGCAAAATCTGTTTAGCAAGGCATATTCATATGACAAATAGAATTTAACTTATTATACAACACCTACAAAGAACGAAAAACTAAACAAATTGCCAGTGAATGGTCTTATTCATACCATGTGCACAACAAATATTTGTTGGTCTGAATGAAAAGCAAATTCACATTGAAACAACAGATGATTCAAATACATCTTTCAGCTAGTCTGGTAACTGGTAAAGCATTAGAAAAAGAGTCAATTTTAGTAAATAGAACAGCAATGGCACTAACAAAAAAAAACATGCATTTTGAGTGGCTTATCAGGACTTGGAGCCCCAGATACAGATCCCCTGTAAAGGCCTTGTCTCAGACGACCACCGGGACAAGATCACAGGAACCAGATGAGTCCTCTGCACAATGTGACTTTGCTGCAGCCTGGAATTGAACTGCTGGCTCGTCTGGTCAGAGGAGAACTGGTCCCCCGACTGAAACTGGTTTCTCCCAAGGTTTTTTCTCCATTTCTGTCACCGATGGAGTTTTGGTTCCTTGCCGATGTCGCCTTTGGCTTGCTTAGTTGGGGACACCTCATTTCCAGTGATATCATTGACTTGATTGCAAATGATTACAAAGAGACTATTTAAACTGAACTGAGCTGGATGATGACATCACTGAATTCAATGATGAACGGTCTTTAACTGAAAAATTAGTGTTTACTATTGTCACTTTGCATTATTGAAACACTATTTTCCTAATTAATGCTGTTCAGTTGCTTTGACACAATTTGTATTGTTAAAAGCGCTATATAAATAAAGGTGACTTGACTTGACTTGGAGAATATATAAATCTTGGCTATAAAGGCAAGACAAACATGTTTCCAAGCATAAACATGAGAGCTTTCTGGTTTGCAAATGCACAATATAATGTATGTATGCACACACACACACCCTCAAAACAATTGAGGCAGACTGAGCAACGTGGGGTAAAACAGGATATCTGACGACATGTTTAACACTTGCAAATGCAAGTCTTCTCTTATTTTCCTTCTCTCCAGAAAAAGCTAACAGACTAAAGAGTATAAATACGTGTTTTGATATCTCATCAGGGTATGGGGTTTTTAAAAAAATCACTTTCTTATAATGACTATAACTTGTCTCCTACAACTGTAGTAGAATTCAGAACTATTTGACATTAAACTTGGACATATTACAGATGCTTACATTATAAAATTAAACTTTTTATAATATTTTCATGGGGAAAATAGAACATGAGGAGTCAGATTTCACAAAATAAAACGTTAAGGACTAAAAATGAGCCAAACTGAATGTTATTTGATACTGGCTGTGTTTAAATTCTTGGCATACTACTAAACGTGCACAGACAAAGGAAGCAAACACTTGATCAGTATTGTCAACTTATCTTTCCCCAAATGTATTGCTCTGCTCTGCTCTGCTTGTTGTCAATTAATTCATTGTGAAAGAAACCAAAAGGCTTGTTAACTGAAAACTGTTCACTGGTTAACTGATCAACTGTTTTGAAAATAAACTTACAGGTGCATTGTGTGCCTGAATGTTTTATGTCAGAAAAATGCAGCCTTCTAAGAAAACCAAAGTAATTACTGCACCTACTTCACAAAGGTTGAAAAGTTCAAATTTGTTGAAATCACTTGTTGAAAATGCTGGTAATGAGGGTCAGACCTCATTACCACATTAAAATACAGACTTTTAAGCCTGTATGACTTCTCGTAATTGTCCAGATCAAGCAGTCACCTCCTCTTCTCTGAACCAGCTCCTGTATTTACACAATGCTAAGCAAAAAACTAAGCTAGTGTTAAACATCAGCTGTGCAAATACAACATGCCATTTTTCTGAGTCCATAAAAATGGTCTAGCTTCTTAAAGTTGTGCCATGTCTGTGATTATCATCATGTAAATAATGTACAGTGATCAAAGACTTGTGGTAACTGATGAGATAAGGGCTTCCTTATAAGGGCTTTCATCAAAGCACCCTCAGGGAAATTTAAAAAACCCCCATCAAAGTCAGTTAAAAGGAATTTACTAGATGTTTTCCAAGTACGTGATTGTGAAACACGTCATAAGCTACGGCAGAAGCAGGTGTGGGACTGTGGGTATGAGGAAAGGCATACTTCCTTTCTTATTTTCAAACGTACCTCACACTAGAGCAACATAAAATTAACTGACTGTGCAAAACATAGTAAATAAAACTTCATATCAGAATTGGGTGCCAATGATGCCTGAACAGGCAAAACATCTACAACATCAAAGTACAATGTGCTGGTATGTTGGTACAGTATTTGACAAAGCCTTTCATCACTATAAAGTCTGGAAGCCCTGTTCCTCTCCTCATGTTGATGCTGGGACACAGACTGTATGGCACTGTCTTTATAGCCATGTTGATCCAGGAGTCATGTGAAACTGTGCGATGTTATGCAATATTACCGTCATCCTTAATGTAAGTGACACTATGACACTACAGTGTCAAAGTACTATTTGTCTGTCACTTTGTAAATGTGCCTTAGATGTCAATGTTTCATGAACCCCCTGCAAACTTAATCGTTATTTAATTTAAAAAGGCAGATTTTAAAAAGACAATGTGATTACTGGGGAATTTAATAATATTCAAGCATTAAGTCTTAATATCACAGATTATGCTAATCAAAAACAAACAAAAAAACAAATTTATCCGCAAGCCATGGAAACTGAAGTTGAGTCCAGCATTAGGAATATGCTGACTGAAGTCACCTGCTATTTCTGTTGTTTGGTAGCAAAATCTGTCTCTGTTGAACTGTTAGCACTTTCAGAACTTAAATTACAGACGTTCAGACATGTATAATCGGTTCCCCAATGGAAACTTACAAATGGTCTCACTTCATCCCACTCAATGAAGTATGGCAGGAAAGTTTAACTCTAAATGAATGTCACCCAGGAAACAGTCCCACTAATAGCGGAAAAGCTCCCACGTGTCACCAATACCGACAGGAGACACAAACCATCTGTCCGGTCACTTTTTTCATGAGACATATCTTACTGAACATCAACGAGACAAGGATTGTAGGGTGTTCACGTGATAAAATTTGGCCGATTTCACATACTGGTCAAAACAGGCAACTCTGCTAAACTGAACTGCATATGGTAATATGACATAGTGTTTTGTTTAATGTATAAAGACTTCCGTGTTCAGGAAAAAAGTGGATACAACAGTTCTTCAACAGTTCTTTCTGGTTCTCGAATCTGATTGGCTGAGAGGTCTTTCCAACAAAGATATGTATAGGTAGATTCCCTATAAGCGGCTGTTTCTATGGGCCGCTATACGTACGCCGTCCGCCATATTGGAATGGTCAAAGCAGGTCCGTGAACACTCAAGAGCAAATTACCTGTCTGCAATCCTAGTTATAAGCATGTATAAATATCTATATCAGCAATAGACTTAAGCAGATGATTTTGCTAAACTAACACAATACAAGAAGAAGAAGCCGTTAGCCAATAAGACGCTTAAAATGTACTACAGTTTAAAAACCTGTAATATTGAGTTAATACATATTAAAAACACAAACCAACACATTCCTTCCTTTGAAAGTTTATCCAATTTCTTAAGAATTAAAATTTCAGTGTTTCTTATAACAAGAGGCTGCGCAATGTAGTGGCATCTTGAAACTCACTGATTTTTATTGTGAGTGTCGACATATTGACCGTTCCACTGACAAATCTGGAGAGGTTGAATGTGGCATCTACCTATACATATCTATGTTTTCCACCCATAAGATAATCATCCAATATCGCCACGGGAACCGTTTAGCCGTTTCCCCCGCTGGCTCGCACTCACACTGTACTTAACGTTCCGGGGCCGGAGCATACTTGTGTCACTACGATCCAACTTTTTCATTTGAAGAAAAAAAGGAAGAAAAGCGCTTTCGCTAATAGACTGTGTAATAGATTTATCACTTATGTAGCGCAGCGATTTTCATTGTTTTAAAGCAGCACTATGTAACTTTTTCTGTGTTCAAAATTTGCAAAATGTATATAATGAGCGAGTACATCATGAATTCATCTTCCAAACATCGTTTTTGTCTTATTCCGAATCACTACGGTACACTTATAATAAGTACTTATATTTGGACTATTGCAGTCGGGTCGCCACCGCTGCGGAGTAACACATACCTGCGTGAATCGCCATAGACATAAACTTAGAGAAGTAGCTCCGTTTGGAATGTTCTTCCGCGGGATGTGTGCAGTTCTGTTTATTAACCTCTAGAGCGCCAAAAGTTACATAGTGCTGCTTTAATTGTGCTGCAAGTATCAGAACATTATTACGGAAGACAGATGACGCTGATAGAGGAACTTGCAGCTTTTCTCGCACACTACAATTAAAGTTCATCAATAAGATGAGAACCATTAGCGTTATAATCTGTTATATGTTTGTTGTCGTAATCATGACAGTAGCGCACACAAAAGTAGTAGCTGCTCAGCGAACCGTGATTGGGTGATCACACTAGTCAAATGAGTACTCTCTCATAATACCCAAGCAACCCGACTCTACATAATCCAGTCAGCTTTCAATGAAGCAACTCAACGTTCCTTTGTTACTAGTTCTAAGTGACATTTTCGAATTAGTAATAGAGACTTGGCTCAGCTGTTATAGCTAAACTGTCAACTTGAGATTTGAATCCGTGTCAGAAGGAAGTAATTTGTTTCTTATATTTATTTACACACTTATTTATTTACAGTGCCATTGAACTGCAATATTACTATATTTATGAACTATAAATGCAATATTACACTCGTACCCATGTGAAATCGATCTGTATTGTAAGAAAAAATTATGAGAACGTAGAAGATCTTCATGAAGATGTTTATCGCAGCATAGCAGTGACAAAGTACATGTAATACCTTGGGTTCAACAGAGTCGGAATGAACTATAGTTACAATATCTATCTCTATCATGCCTATGGCAGAATTACAGCCATGCTGATATAGAGCAATATCACATGGGTACTGATGTGATATTTGCTAATTTATTCACCTGTGTGATACTTCATCTTGAGCATAAATTATGATTTTATGATTCACACTAAGAGAAAAATCTAATGGGTTACTAAGATTAATTTCGAGTGACATAAAAATAGATTTTATCCAACCTGACTGTTTTTTCCAATTTGACTGAAGTCACATGGCAAAAGAGTCAAATATGTATCCAAATTATTTTCACATATCAAAATACTTAAAAGTGTTGCATTATCAGGTTACTAACTATGCAACAGTTTATATTCTGTAACTATGGCTGTAAACCTTGATCTAAAAGAGTGGAAGTTTATAAGAAAGAAAAGCCCCACCAAAAAGTAAAAGAAACAATCAAAGTGAAAGTCTTGTTAATACTGGGATAACTAATTGGTCTCAGGGTTAAATGGCAAAGTAAGCAAACTGCTGAGAAAATCCAGCTTTCAAAACTCCCATGCAGTTCAAGAACTAACTTGTTATTTTGGGTTAGAAATAAATATACTGCATCTTCTAAGCATGGCACCACTGTTGGATAACAATACAATAAGTAATTTTGCTAGGTCAAGTTAATTTATTTGTTTGTTTGACAAGTAATCTTGATGACAACACACTTTCAACATCTAGGCATTTTGCTACATGTGTGAACTTGACACGCTATATAACAAAACAAATAAAAATGGTAAATTTAAAAAATTTAAAAAAATCTGCTGCATCATTTTACAAATGGGCCTACCACAATTCAACTTAGGAAAATTAATTTATATGTAACCTTATCATTCATGTTCAATTTACATCCCTGAAGAAATGGCCAAATGTTAATTTTAATAAAATAAAAGAGATAATAAAAATTGCATGGTGTTTTTTATTTATTTAGTACTGCCCTGATTAAACAATTTCATATGTTTATAGTCCACAAGAAGAAATTATAGCTGAATTAAAAGATAAATAAATAAATAAATAAAATGCCGGTTCAAAAGTTTACATCTGCTAAAATTTTACATATTACATAACGACTGTGTGTTGTTACCTGGATGTTTTTTGTTTTTCAATAGTTGTTCATGAGTCCCTTGTTTATCTTGAGCAGTTAAGCAGTTTGCACGTTTGCCATGATTGTTTCATATGCTTATGCAATATAAAATCTATATTAGATCTCTACATATCTCTAACAGATTAAGATTATTTCTCACTATGTGAACATGACTGAAATTAAATAGTTTCTTTTACCTGCATCTTTTTTATATGATTTCAAATTTAGGGGGGCCAGACATAGGCGCGGGAAGTGGGGGTGCTGAGGGTGCTGTAGCACCCCCTGTTTTTTTTCTGTGGGCAACTGTTTAACTGTTGGGAATAAAACAAAAAATCGGAGTGTCTATTTACACTAAGTGCAAATAGACCGCCTTGTTGGCAGAGGCTATTTACACTAATTCCACCCACCAACGTGTGATTGGGCTAGTCAACATTACAAAAGACGGTCTTCAATCGACAGATTCAAGCATGGTAAAGCGTGTGTACATAGCCTACTCCTTTTGACGTGATCGACCCGGGTTCGAATCCGCCTTTTGCCGAACTTTTTTCTCCCTTTTCAAATTTCAAATCACATCAGAAAAGCATTTATTTTTTATAAAAATTAAGGAAATAATCAAAAAGTTGAAAATAACGTATCGGGTAGGGTTAGGGTAGGTGTAGGGAGGGCTTTTGTCCCAATAAGGTGGCATCCATTTAATAATTTGAATTATAATAAAAATGTACACTAAATAAGTTATTATTGCATACTATTTTATAATGTATTACAATGCTGAGGTGCAGATAATTGCCACTATTTGCAGTAAGTAATTAGCAGAATATCCTGCTATTTTAACATAGTATAAATATAATCTATAGCTATTTGCACTTAGTGTAAATAGCATATATCACAAAAAATACTGCTATTTTCACTAAATGTAAATAGCCTCTATCGAGGGCCAAGCTTGTTGACAAAGGGGCACTGGCCTCCATGGCCCCTCACCTAGAATCGCCCGTCTATATGCACCAGCAAATTGAGTATGTTTCATAGACACTCATAATTTACACTCTTTCAGGTATAAAAACACAAAGGAGCAAAGTGAGCTTCAAATGCAGCATATAGTGAGTACACTGTGTTGACCTGTCCTGACCTGGTGTGATTGGGCTAGTCAACATTACAAAAGACGGTCTTCAATCGACAGATTCAAGCATGGTAAAGCGTGTGTACATAGCCTACTCCTTTTGACGTGATCGACCCGGGTTCGAATCCGCCTTTTGCCGAACTTTTTTCTCCCTTTTCAAATTTCAAATCACATCAGAAAAGCATTTATTTTTTATAAAAATTAAGGAAATAATCAAAAAGTTGAAAATAACGTATCGGGTAGGGTTAGGGTAGGTGTAGGGAGGGCTTTTGTCCCAATAAGGTGGCATCCATTTAATAATTTGAATTATAATAAAAATGTACACTAAATAAGTTATTATTGCATACTATTTTATAATGTATTACAATGCTGAGGTGCAGATAATTGCCACTATTTGCAGTAAGTAATTAGCAGAATATCCTGCTATTTTAACATAGTATAAATATAATCTATAGCTATTTGCACTTAGTGTAAATAGCATATATCACAAAAAATACTGCTATTTTCACTAAATGTAAATAGCCTCTATCGAGGGCCAAGCTTGTTGACAAAGGGGCACTGGCCTCCATGGCCCCTCACCTAGAATCGCCCGTCTATATGCACCAGCAAATTGAGTATGTTTCATAGACACTCATAATTTACACTCTTTCAGGTATAAAAACACAAAGGAGCAAAGTGAGCTTCAAATGCAGCATATAGTGAGTACACTGTGTTGACCTGTCCTGACCTGTTCCCACTGTCCTGCAGCTCCATGTAATTTCCTCATCACAATTCACTTATTCTCCAAAAAACTTGATTATAAGAGTCACCAATGGCAACACGCCTCTTCAGGGGCTGCTGGGTTTTCACTTACTGGTGTAAAGCATTAGGCAGGACCATTGTTTAAGGGAGTATCATCACTGACCCCAGCTATAATGGCTACCAAGCGTGTGAAATTTAAAGGTGATTTAAAGTAATAAAGACATTTGAGTCTTTTGTAAGAATGTGAATGAGACACCTCAAGTTACCAGCTGTAGCATCTGTACTATTGTACTGCAAATATTGTTGGCTCTTATGATACATAGCTTGCATGGTTTCTCATTTAGGGTAAACATATCTGCTAAACGATTAAATATATATGTAAAAACACATGGCTGAAATATGCATTGATTCCTCCAGATACACATTACATTTCTACAATAAAAATCTCTAAGGGATACATAAACTTATTTGAGTAATGCTATAATCCTATTCAGATAATATTTAAATGTATTATGAGCAGTTCCACAAACTGTAAAGTTTTATATATGAATGTGGGTATTTTATGCATCCTTCACTAATTTCAATTTTTTTTCCAAATCTCCAATACATTCAAATATATTCAGATCTATTGGAGTCTATATTCACTTCATATTCTTATTAAATGACAATGAATGGATGTACCAAGGTCTGATGAGCCTAGAAACCCTCTTTGGACTCCTATTTAAGCCTTCCCCGGTAACACAGTGCTATTTTTGCCCTGCACAGTTAAATAGGCCACTTAACGAAAAGTTTTTCCTTTTTTGAAGATCATCCTACGCATGATAAAACAGTCAACATCTCCAGTAGCAATAAAAAGGGATGAACAATTTGCACAAAAACCAGTAGAACATTTTCCTGAACAAAATCCCCACACTGAACACACATAGTTATTTTTAATTATGATTATTTAAAAAAAAAAAAAAAATTGCTCAGCAGTCAATAGGTACAGTTGAACATTTCACATTCGTTTTATACGGTTACCTGCTGTGTTCAGTCAATTTTATGAGCTCAACTGTAAGACTGTATTTGCCAAATGCAAAACACCAAATCTTCAGTCAAAAAACACTACAGGGACAAACTGTCCATTAGCAAGAGGGGTAATTATACATAAATCCTAAAACCTGTGGCCCTGTCATTTACCTGACTTGATCTGGCAATAAATAAATTCAACATCCCACATTTCATTACATTTTTTGAGGAACACTATCCGGCCTTCCTTTAATTTCTCTGAAAAAGCAGGTGCAACAAATATTGGCATAGTGCTACGGTAATCACATCACGAGCAGCAGTGGCCTACGGTGCACTATTACACTATTAGAGCCAAAGTGCTGCTTGATTATACCATTAAAACCATTTCAGACTACAGCTTTTAAAGGAATCCAAACAAGGATGGAGACAGAGAGTTGCGGAGAAGAAAAGAAGCTAAAAGGTTGTAAAATTGAAGAGTGACACACTTTACCCCGACCTCTCATGGACTTGTTAAGGCTTTACAGGGTAAGACCGCAATAACGGCAGCTTGAGTTTAATCCATGCCTTTAAACCATCTTCTAGTAAATTCAAGCTTTTCTTTCATCCTCTGCAAGTGCTTGCTGGCTATGACGTTTATTGCTTTTTTATTTGGACAGTGAGAAAACAAGCGGCCTAATTTGACTTATTGTTCCAGTTAAGTGGTTAAAAGATGAGAAACTTTGTAACTTATTTCGTAACACCCTCTCAACTCAAAGAGATGAAGATCATCCTAATGTTTATGTGGACACACCTGCTAGAGATTCATATAAGAAATGCTGCCTCCAAGAAAAGAGAGTGCATATTAAACAATGACATAATTACTTATCTTAGAAAATAATTAAATAAAGCACAATTCGCACATTAGAGTGTATTGCTTTTTAGCTCAGTCCTGCTTCATGACCGTTGGTTGAGCTTTTCACAGACATGCTAAAACTGAAAGTCCCATATGAGTGCTAAAATTTTCAGCTTCTACATACTGTACTGAACTCCTGTCTAGGCCTCTCCGTCCGGTGTCGGGCTTATCCAGTCATTGAAAGAATAAATGTCAATAAAAGTAGACAGATGTAATCCTTTTTTCTACTTCAAATAATAAAAAAAAAACAAGATTTGCTTTGAAAAAGTGATATAATAAACAGCTTTATCCTTGCTAATATGAGCTCAGTCTGTGTTTTTCATTCAGGATGAATAATGTAAATAGTTGGTTGTAAGTCAATGTTCTTAAAAGAATAGCAAACCCAGAAATATAATTAAAAATGTCTACATAATTCATTTGCATGGGGGTCTGGGCTGTCAAATTCCAAAACGACAAAAAGGGCACCATAAAAACCATCATACTCCATATAACTTCTGCACTATATTTTAAGTCTTCTGAAGCCATATAATAGTTTTGTATGAGCCAGCATATTTTGGGTGAACCATTTCCTAAAACCAGTTCAAACAAGTGGCATCCACATGCAGAGAGTCCATAGCAAACCCACAGCTCTATCTGCTGGATGAATGTGGCACTGTTATAATTGACAGAGTAAGAAGTCCCGCTGTTTATCTTCTTTGTTGATGACTCCAAGAACTCTGTCATGTTGCTGGCCAATGCACTGACCTGATTAAATAATAACTTGTTGAGTAACCGTAAAGGCAAAACAGCTGTCGGTTTTTCCAGGAAGGATTTTGGCTGGCACATGCCTCCAGAGTGTAAATAAAACAGAGAAACTTACTGAAAATCAGGTTAGAGGAGAAAGGTTTTCCATGGGCCAACAAGTATCTTATTATGTGACTTTCCGTTTCAAATCAAACAGAATGCTCCCTGTCAAAACCAGGATATCGATGTCCTACCAGTCTGTATGTGTGTCTATGCTACTGTTTAAATGTTTGGGGTCGGTAAGATTATTTTAAATTAGGGCTGCACGATAAATCGCATGCGATATTTAATGCGCATCTTGTCAGTAAAGCCGGTTCTGTAATCAGCGGTAAATCTCCATCACGTGCGTGCTTTCACATTGAGCAGCATTAACTACACAGAGCCGTTGTTCACAGACAACCTGCGCAAAACATGTGCAAAATATGATCGTGGTTTTGCGCAGCTTGTCTGTGAACAACGGCTCATTCTAATATGTTGATGTGGTGCTCAAGAAACTTTACTTATTATTATCATTGTTGAAAACCATTGCACTGCTTAATAATTTGTGGAAACTGTCATTATATTTTTTTAGGATTCTTTGATGAGTAGAAAGTTTTAAAAATAAACAGCATTTATTTGAAATAGAAATCTTTTGTAACATTATTGCAATATTATTCTCTTTACTTTCACTTTTGATTAATTTAATGTGTCATTGTTGAATGAAAGATTTCATTTCATTAAAAAAATTTTAATCTTAATTTCAAGTGTACATAAATTAGGGAATTTTGGACCCGAACACAGAATAGATTACAGTGGAGCACCCACAAAACACTGCGGAAACATTTAACGTCTTTACATAATTTCAACTCACTGACTCACTTTTTGACTCATACCATACATCATGCTTCAGACTGTAACTAAGAACTAAAAACAGTAGAAGAAATGTTGTTTGATACTCGAGTTCTTTCTGTAAACACGTCTTGCTATTCCCATATAGACTGTCTAATATAGCTCATCCAAACTTGCAATATTTAGCCCTCTGTTAAAAACGTCTCCGGTTACGTACGTAACCTCGGTTCCCTGAAAGAAGGGAACGAGACACTTCGTAACTTACGCTTGGGGTTATCCCTCTCCTCCTAAAATACTGAAACCTTATTGCATCACGCCGGTAAATCTTACCGGCCAATGACGCTTGAGCGCTCGAGCTAGGGGCGGAGCCACCCACTATATAGGTCGACATCCAGCGTCATTGCCTCAGAATCTTTCGACTGTTAGAATAGGTACAAGACTCTGAGGATTACAACACAGCAGCACGCGCAGTGTCTCGTTCCCTCCTTTCAGGGAACAGAGGTTACGCACGTAACCGGAGACGTTCCCTATCAAGTTCGGTCTCTCGACACTGCGTAGCTTACGCTTGGGGAACACATACAATCCCGCTGTGTTGTATTCCACATACCCGGTGAGAAGAGTCTAATGAGCCAGACCCAATAGAGCTGAGCCCGTTAACTGCTTCATAGAACACTCAGGGAAACCAACGCCCCCCAGCTCTAGTCGAGCGGGACTAAGCACAGTAATAAAGCACAACACTACACATGGACTGGCCGCAGCGCTGCTGGAGCCACGTACATATACTGCAGTTACCACTTGATACATAAGAAAAACAGCGCACCTACCACAGCTCGAACGCATGTAGAGAGCCGCTGACTATAATTATTATAGGCATGTCTTAGGTCTACCGGATCTAGTCGAAACCACCCTGATCATCTGGGGGGTTTGGCCAGGTGCAGGCAGCAGCCAACTGCCAAGCTGTAGATACATCACTGCACAGACAGAACGAGCGGTGCAAATGACGGAATCTCCAGGTTGTAAAATCTAGCAAAAGTGTCTTGTGAAGACCATCCTGCTGCCAGACAAATATCCTGAATCGACATACCTTTTGCCCAAGCCCACGACGAAGCCATTCGCCAACGCGATCGCTTCCACAATCCAATGTGACAGCCGCTGTTTTGACACTGGCAGTCCCTTGGTACGGCCACCGAAACCTATAAACAGTTGTTCTGCCTGTCTGAAATGACTAGTCCTCTCCAGATAAACTCGCAGAGCACGGACTGGGCATAGCGTGTGTGTCGCTGGCTCTGAATCCTGAGGAGCAAACGCCTGAAGCGTGATGACTTGCGCTCTAAATGACGTAGAAAGCATACCCCCGTCTAGGCTGCAGTCTGACCATACAGTCATCCTTACCAAACTCCATACACGCAGTGTTCGTAGACAGTGCATGTAAGTCGCCCACCCTCTTACCACATGCCAAAGCGAGCAAGAGCGCTGTCTTGAACGAGAGCAATTTCAAGTTTGCCGAAAGCAGCGGCTCAAAGAGTGGCTCGGAAAGTGCACTAAGTACTAAGGACAGATCCCAAACTGGTACCATATTAGAGCGAAAGGGGCACAACCACCACGTTACTCTTAAGAAGCTCGTCACCAGATGATGCCTACCGACCGAACGATCGCCGATAGGCAAATGGAAAACTGAAATAGCAGCCACATACACTTTTAGAGTAGATGGCGTGCGTCCAGCATCCAAACAGTCCTGCAGAAACGATAGAATGACAGATACATCCCAGCTTGCTGGGTCCTCATCTTTCGTCATACACCATGTAGTGAAAACTTTCCATTTCAGACTGTACAGACATCTGGTAGATGGAGCTCTGGCTTCAGCAATTGTATCCAAGACTCGCTGAGATACGCTAAGATACGGGGATATGCAGGTTCCATAGCCCCGGCCTGGGGTGTCACGCTGAGCCCTTTGCCTGAGATAAGAGATCTCTCCGTAATGGAATCAGCCATGGGGGAGCCATTAGAAGCTCTACCAATGCTGGGAACCATGGCTGGTTGGGCCAATTCGGTGTGAACAGAAGCACCATCCCCCTTTCCTCTCTGATTTTCTGCAGCACTAGCGGCATAATCTTCACTGGGGGAAAAGCATATTTGCGCTTCTTGGGCCAGAGACTTGAAAGGGCATCCCCCTCCAGAGGCGCATTCTTCAGCGAGAAGAACAGCTGGCAATGCGCGTTCTCCTCTGAGGCAAACAAGTCGATCTCCGCCTCTCCGAACAGGCTCCAAATCAGTTGAATGGTCTGCAGGTGCAGCCTCCATTCCCCGAGAACTGGACCACCACTGGACAGCATGTTCGCGCCATTCTGACTGCCGGGAACATGAACTGCTTGAATCGACAGAAAGATTCTGTCCGCCCAAAGGAGGAAACTTTTTTTTTTAAAGCAGAAAAGGTGGTCAGCAGAAAAAAAAACATTTCTGCTGACCACCCTGCCCATCGAGACTCCCTGCTCGAACATCCTCGTGTTGAGCCAGGGGGCTAGCATCTGCATGCATCCGCGAGTCACCAAGACACGCAACTGACCGTTCTTCCACGTGTTGCTTGGCATCCGGGATTTCAGCCATAGCTGAAGTGGTCTCATATGCAGAAGCCCGAGTTGACACACTACAGCTGCTGCTGCCATACGCCCTAACAGTCTCTGAAAGCATTTCAGAATCACCACTCTCCCCGGTTTGAACGAGGTGAGAGCGTTGATCAAAGCCTGCATTCGCTCTTGAGAGAGACACGCTCTCATCGATAGCGAGATCCATTCCTAAGAATGTGATAGTCTGCGTGGGGCGAAGCTTGCTCTTCTGCACATTGATCGTCAGTCCTAGATGCCTCAGATGTTCTAGAAGCTGACATTTGTGGTTTTCCAGTGTATCCTGTGACTGGGCTATAACAAGTCAGTCGTCCAGATAATTCAGGATGCGAATTCCACTCTGCCTGAGAGGGGAAAGCGTTGCATTGATACACTTCGTAAAAGTCCTCGGGGCCAACGCCAAGCCAAACGGGAGAACTTTGAACTGATAAGCTCTGTCCTTGAACGCGAATCTTAGAAAGCGCCTGTGACGAGGGGCTATTTGGATGTGAAAATAGGCATCTTTTAAGTCCACCAAGATAAACCAGTCCCCGGGCTGAATGTGCGCGAGGATCAGTTTTACTGTTATCATCCTGAACGAGCGCTTTGCAAGTGCGCGGTTCAGCGGTCTCAAATACAGAATAGGGCGAAGACCCTCTTCCTTTTTGGGGACCAGGAAGTAGCGACACTCCTGGAAGCATGCGCCACACGTCCAAATAGTGACGGGGAGCCGCCCACCACCTGAGGGGCATCGTAGATGTCTTCTGCACCGGCTGGACCACCGGCATGAGCCGGGGGAACACTCGTGCATAGACTGAGAGAGCGCACGGCGCCTGCGCCCTGCAGAGCGCCGTTCAAAAACAGGACTCTGCTTATAACGCGCGATTGGGAACAACTGTGAGGGGGAAAAGAGCTTTTTTGCTGAACAGTGTTTGTTTTGTGCAAACTTTATTGACAACAAACATTTCCCCCTGTCGCCTGCAACATGCAAGGGGACAGGCAGGGGAAACACAGCAAGACGAACTGTCTTGCGAAGCAGCTCCTCGTCTGTCTTTCTCGGGGCGGCCGCTTCCCCCTCAGACCACCCCAGTCAGGAACGCTGCTGTGGATCTGGCACAGCACCAGAAGGACGGGGTCCCATCTTCTTCGGGTACCGGAACTGCCTCGCTTTCGGTCTCACGGCTGGCTCGGGGTCCACCCTCGCTCTCAAGGAAGGAGCAGGTGATGCTGCGAAGAAGAGGATCTGGAACGTGGCGGAGGTGCAGCGGACCGATCTCTCTTTGGCAGGAAATGACTCATCGCCTTTGACTATTTCTGGGCCTCCAGAAACTTCTCAGAAAACGAGCCCACAGCATCACCAAACAGGCCGAGCGGGGACATGGGCACGTCCAACAGCTGAACCTTCTCCGACTCTCTCATGTCAGTCAACGTCAGCCAAAGATGCTACTGAAGCGTGACGAGACTGCCCATACAGCGGCCGATACCCTGGGCCGTCTTCTTCGTGGCTCTGAGCGCCAAATCAGTGGCCGAACGCAGCTTTTGAAGGCAGCACAGTCCGGCCTCTCCTCATCCAATGTTTGCAGCATTTTGGCTTGGAAAGCCTGGAGAACGGCCATAGTGTGGATCGCGGACGCTGCTTGGCCTGCTACCAAATAAGCCTTATCCGCGATGTGGCTCGTGGTGCGGCACGGCTTTGATGGAAGCGATGGCGCAGATTTCCACCCACGTGCGGACGGACAAAGATGTGCTGCAACTGCTTCTTCAACGGGCTGTGGCTTAGTATAACCCTAGCGGTCGGCTCCGTCAACAGAGGAGAGCATACGGGATCCCGCGGCTTGGGCTCAGGCCGAATAGGGGGAGCGCCAAGACCGCGAGACCTCCTCGTGGACCCCAGGGAAAAAGGGAGCGGGTCTCTGGGGGGCGGCCCAGCTGCAAATACCGCATGTCCAACCTGTTCTTGGCTGGTTGCTCAGCGGGCGACCAATCAAGACCCAAATCCTGTACAGCCTCCGACAGGATCTTCACCAGCGCTTCGTCAATCGGGGCCGGGGGCTTGTGCACCTCACTGTGGGAAGCCTCCAACTCCTGGCAGGCGGACCAGTCACCTGAACCAGAGGCTGCAGTCGACATAGCATTGTCTTCGACGTCCACTTCATCTTCTGCAGCACAAAAAGAGACCAGGTCCCGCGCATCATCCGAGGGGCGGTGGCTGGACTTTGTGTAGGAAACAGGTGGCTCTCTTGAGTGATGAGCATGCAGGAACTGAGTCGACATGCGTTCATCAGAGGGGACTACTGCACGTGGCTGCCTCGGCCTTTCCTCCCGCGGCTCGATGGCGACGGGGGGGCGGAGGCAATGGATTAGCCAGTGCGCAGTTTAGGATCACAGAAATCCTGGCCCAGGAGGGTTTTGACTATCATTTGCTGATAGGAAGGACAGTCAGGCCCATCCAGCGCATTGTGTGCATCAGGGAGCTCAATTGGGCCCCCGCATGCACAGCACTCCTTAAGTGACATCTCGTCTTCTTGCCAGATCGCCAAAGGGGAACTAAAAGTGAAGAGTTAACGGCGAGAGTTCGATGCTTGCTTCGTGAAGGAGAAAGATTCTGAGGCAATGACGCTGGACGTTGACCAATATAGTGGGTGGCTCCGCCCCTAGCTCGAGCACTCGAGCGTCATTGGCCGGTAAGATTTACCGGCGTGATGCAATAAGGCTTCAGTATTTTAGGAGGAGGGGGATAACCCCAAGCCTAAGCTACGCAGTGTCGAGAGACCGAACTTGATGGGGAACACAAGACTGCTGGATTTAGCAAACACACAAACAGAGATCTACCTTCCCTGCTCGGCAAGCAGCATTCCTTCATCCTTTAGTCTCTTGCTCTTAGCAGCACAATCCTCCAGCAGCACCTCTCGTCGCCGTTTGATGACATGCAGCCAATCAACTCTTTCCTTCTCCACATCCTCGTCATCCACCTGCTCTGAGTTCTTCTCAAACTGCTGCACTGTCGTCTTGGAAACTCTTTCCCCCACCTTATGTTTCCAACCAAAAGAGGCCATCCTGAAAAAACAAAAAAAAACAAAAGAGGGAACAGCTACTGTAAGACTAACAATTATGAATACTACATTAAAATGTAACAATTAACAGGACAGCCACACGCTTTCAAGAAAAATTTTAACAATACAAATAAGCACTGCCAAGAGTGATTCAGAAGGCAGATCTGTTATTTGAAAATTCATACAACTCATTAACAAGTTCACTACATTTACATAAAATGTAAAAACATTGTCTGCGTATATCCTTTAACAGTAAGTTTTCAGTACAAGACGTGAGAAGGACATTGAAAAACTATTCTGAGGCCAAACTTTGAAGGTATTGGTATTTTCTACAATGCATGTATTGTATACAATGTATTCTAAAAGTTATAGACCTATTTGTTTGTTAGACCATTACATGATCGCCATTCAAATACTGCTCTATATTTATTTAATACTACACTGCTTTTTTCCATGCAAAAACACTGACAAAATAATTAATCTTTGATTATTAAATTTGCATTACTCTATATTGTATCACTATATTTGCCACTGGAATCAAAGAAGACAATAGTGTAGAACAGACTGTTGAGGTTTTGTTGAGATGTTATTTATATATTCAAACAGTCATCTCTCTACATTTATTTTTATGTGGTTTGACTGACCGGGGTAACTGTCCCAGAAGAAGAAGAAGAAGAAGAAGAAGAAGAGGAAGAAGAGGAAGAAGAAGAAGAAGAAGAAAACTTAGTTGTTTTGTACATTTCTTGGTTCAGTCATCTCATATTGAACCTGTAACTGCAAGAAGGTCAAGTGCGCTTGTAATACAGCCAACTTGAGGTCAATAACAGGCTGAGGCTGATGAAGTCCTGAAGTAGCATATGGCTGTTTTACAGTCCAATGCGATTTAATGCACAGGTCACATTCATATTGTGTGAAATAATACGAACTGAAGGCGGAAACGTTAATTAATAGTGCACTTTCTGCACTGGGATTTTCTAAATAATCTTTACGTTTGCGCGTGCGGCTGAACAGGTAAATTAAAACTGAAAAAAACAAACCTGATTTATAAATAGAAATACCCCAGCATCAACGACAGATCGCGTTTTCATCTATTACTCACAGATGTTTTGGACTTATCCACTCAGCCCTCTAACCCGGAAGTACTGAAAAAACTATCTTAAAGGTACAGGGCCAGCGACACGTTCAGCGTTCAACGAGACTCTCTCTGGATCTGGGAAGCCTGTTTTGTTTTGTTTTTAATTGACAAAAATGGCAATGAAAAGCTAACTGTGCTGTATGCAGTGACAAAACAGGGGCATTTATTTTGTACATAAACAAAAAGAAAGAAAGATTCTCCTGCTTTTGATTATTTATAGTAGGCCTAAACATATTTTAATCATTTTTAATTATCATCATGGTCGTCATCAATATTAAGTGCATTGTTGTACGATATTACCATCATTTTAGCCCTGTGTTCAAACTGACATATATAACCGTGGAAACCAGCAAAGATCAGCGTTGAAACATGAAACCTGAATAGTTATTTAGTGCATGTTTGTTATAATCTTGCATAAGAATCCCACTGCCCCATTCTTTTGTGGGCAATTAACCTTCAGAACAGAATATAGTCCTTTGAACTGCACGTTGATCACGGACACCCCGTGCACATGAACTGTTTCTGCTGACAGTTCTGCAATGCTGATCAATCATTAGTCACTACAACTATCATATGTGGATCTTTAGGTAAACAGATGAATGAATGAATGTTGCAATTCTGTAAAATAGAAGCTGATTTTATTACTTTTTTGTAAACTGAGACCTAGATACAATTTGTTGCATAACGTAGATTTACATTGCAAAATGTCAATCAATCCATCCCAAATCAAATAAGCCAAACTGATACAATCAGCTCCATTGTTTTGAAGCGACTGTCCCCCTATACTCAGGGTAAAATCTGTGATAAACTTTATGGACTTCGGCCAGGCCCTAACCTGCATTCACTACATGTGCAAAAAGCCACACCTTCCTTCTAACTCTTTCTGCAATTGGCTAAACTACTATCACTCCCCCTTTAAACCCAGTCATATATCTACACTTAGTTCTAATACATCTTTTCTGACAGCAATCCAAGCAGGAACTCCAAGGAGGTGTCACGCTTTAGCAGTCAGTCATCATGTCAGACAGAGGTGCATTTGATACCAACGTGGTGACCCTCACCAGGTTTGTCTTGGAAGAGGGCAGAAAAGCCAAAGGAACAGGGGAGCTTACAACCCTTCTCAACTCCATGTGCACGGCCATCAAAGCCATTTCCACAGCTGTCAGAAAAGCCGGCATTGCCAATCTGTGAGTATCTGCCAATGCATCTATACCACCAGACAAGTATTCAGGCTTTCAAAGAAATTGTGGCCATTTTAAACAACAAGTTTTCAACTATATACAGTACTTTTAATTTTAATAATATGGTTTTCAGGCCGTTTCTGTCATCTTTGCATCTTATGGTACAAAAAAAGTGAGGAGACTTTTCTCTATATATTGGTATTCAATGTGCAGCCACTATCACTTCCCAGACTATACCATGTGCTTTAGTGTCCTATTGATTAGAACCTTTTCAATAGTTTAAACTTTCATTTCCACCTGTGCAAAAAGCTTTTTCTGATGCATCGTTTTTGCACATTTTAATATACATTTACTGTATATCAGTGTACTGTTGCAGTGGCTGGTCATTTCAGCTACTTTGCAAACAAACACTGCAGACTGAGGCAATGATTAGACCTCATCTCTTGCTGAAATAGAGGACAAAGGTCGAAGTTATCGACTCTGTGAGGAAAGCATAAAGACTACATAATTCTTCATGAATCAATCTCTGTTAAAAATCTCTTTTTCATTTTATCAGCTATGGAATTGCTGGGAGCACAAATGTTACAGGTGACCAGGTGAAAAAGTTGGATGTCCTGTCCAATGATCTTGTTATAAACATGATTAAATCCTCCTTCACATCCTGTGTTCTGGTGTCTGAAGAAAATGAACAAGCCATCATTGTAGAACCAGAGAACAGGGTAAGTGTGTGCATCAGTGTTTTTGTTGTTGTTGTTGTTGTGTAATCTGAAAACCCTTGATTAATTAAAGTAAAAGTAAAATGTCAAAAGTAAACCCTTCAAACACTTTAATAACTTGGCCAATTTTTTTAAACTGATTTACATACGGCAATTTTGTGTTAATATAATTTTAGTATATTTTTAATAAATGAAAATGATCTGACTTGTTTGTTTTGGTCTGTAAAATAATTTTCTCTTGTTGCGTTATTAAATCTGTATGTATTACAGTAACTAACAACTTTGATGTATTTGGGTATAGGCCAATAAACTACCTGACTTTTTATTTATTTTGCCTAGGGCAAATACGTGGTTTGCTTTGACCCTCTGGATGGCTCTTCAAACATTGACTGCTTAGCTTCTATTGGAACCATTTTTGCAATCTACAGAAAGGTACAGCACAGGCTTTCAGATCCAAATGCAGTACAAACAAATATCCCTTTATAGTCATCTAAAAACGAATGAAATGCTTGTTCGTTTATGTGCACATGATCTCCAGGAGACTGATGATGAACCCTCAGAGAAGGATGCCTTGCGGAGTGGCAGAAACATTGTGGCAGCAGGGTATGCTCTTTATGGCAGTGCTACCATGCTGGTTCTCTCCACAGGCCAAGGAGTCAACTGCTTCATGCTTGATCCTGTAAGTCAGAATTATGTTACATGCTTAATATTCTATTTAACTTTAAATCGTTGCATTACTTCTTAGTCTTTCTGCATCCTTTCTTCCTCCATCATTAGTCCATCGGTGAGTTTATACTTGTAGACCGGGATGTGAAGATTAAGAAGAAGGGGAAGATCTACAGTCTGAATGAAGGCTATGCAGCACATTTTTACCCAGATGTCACAGAATATCTGCAAAAGAAGAAATTCCCAGAGGTATGAGCCTCCAGACTTTGAATATATTTCACTGAAGGGTTCATGCTAGAGAAACATCCTACTATTATCTATTTAGCAACCATTACGGTTACTATCATGGTAGAGTCAGATCTTCATTTAAACTTTAAGATATTCCATTGTTCAAAGTTTGGGGTCATTTTTTAAAATGTTTTTGGAAGACGTATTTCATGCCAACCAAGGCTGCATTTATTTGGTCCAAAATACAGTAGAAACAGTAATATTGTGAAATATTATTACAACGTAAAAATAGCTGTTTCTATTTTAATATATTTTAAAATGTAAATTATTCCTGTGATAGCAAAGCTACATTTTAAGCAGCCATTACTTTGGTCTTCAGTGTCACATGATCCTACAGAAATAATTGTAATATGCTGATTTGCTGCTCAAGAAACATTTTTATTATCAAATTCTGAAAACGGTTGTGCTGCTTCATACTTCTGTGTAATCTGTGATACATCCCCCCCCCCCCCCCCCCCCCCCCGCCCCCCCCAACCAC
>NW_015505394.1:2036672-2079424 GCF_001515645.1 Sinocyclocheilus grahami | reverse complement strand
CCCCCCCCTCCCAGGTTCAAAAGCACATAGTTTGTTTGAAATATGAATCTTCTTTAACATTTTAAATGTCTTTATTGTCACTTTCAATCAATTTGAAAATGTTAATTTCTTTAAAAAAAATACATTGACCCCAAAGTTTGAACCGTTGTAGTTAGGTTTTGTAATACTATTTCTTGGGGGAGTACTACTAGTACTCAGATAAAGATAAATGTAAAAACATTTTTACTTTCAGTCAAGTATGTTAGATATTTTGACATAATGAAATAATTTCTCAGTACCATTTTCTCTTCCAAATGTGCAGTAGGACATTATATAGAAAATCAGTCAAATTCAGCTCAGTGAATAGCTTTAGCCAACATAATTAGCCTCTTCCACTGACAGTAAAGATAACATTTCCACTCTGCCTTGCAGGATGGAAGTTCACCCTATGGAGGGCGCTATGTGGGCTCCATGGTAGCTGATGTGCACAGGACTCTGGTCTATGGTGGAATTTTCCTGTATCCTGCTAATATCAAGAGCCCCAAGGGCAAGGTGAGAAGAAACAGGGTTTAAAAGTGAATGCATTGCAATGATAACAACATCATGAGCTGTTTGGGTTTTGTTTTAAAAAGATGAATTTTAAAGTGTATTTAAGGCAACAATCTCACTGGTTTCATGTTTTTTTTTCTGGGCTCCAGCTGAGGCTGTTGTATGAGTGCAACCCCATGGCCTTCATCATGGAGCAGGCCGGCGGTATGGCAACAACAGGAGCCATGAATGTTCTAGACATCAAACCCGACTCAATCCACCAGAGGGTTCCTGTAGTGCTGGGTTCCCCTGATGATGTACAGGAGTATATCTCCATCTTTAAGAAACACTCGAAATGAGATGCAACCAGAGCTATCTACTACAACCACCACCATCCCACTGAACCTCAAAAACAAATAAACAAAAAGGGCAAGGACAAGAACAGAAGCATCTGTTATCTTTATAGGATACTAGAAGTTTCCATTTTAAGTTTCATTTTCACAAATGATTGTCCTGTTTAATTTTTTTGTACACTTATGTGCCCTAGTTATGTAATTCATAATATAAAGAGATTATAAATATATAATCCAATGTCATACGTTTTACAGTGTCTAATATTAAGCCCCATAAACACTTCTGTTCACATTGAAAATAAAACCAGTATTGTTTGATTGTGTCCATGTCATTTTTTTTTTTTCATTTTATTATCGGATGATCAGAAATTGTTGGAAAACATGGGTATGGCATGGTAACCACCTACAGATGCAAGTCTGCTTCCTACCAAGATGTTTCCTGGACCAGCAGCACTTAAAAGGGAAAAAATGTTTAGTTTAAAATAAAAAAGGCCTGTTGTAGCCCTCTTTGGTGGCTTCATAGTACTGTAATTAGCTTGCAAGTATAATGTGCATGTTAGTTTCCAAAATTCATGTAAAAGCTTTAACAATACAGGCAAATCAGTGTTGTTTTTAACTCAAATTAAACTATTAAATATAATTTTCAAAAAAATAAAATATAAAAAAATAAAATAAAACAAATGTAAAAATGTAAATAATAAAAGCATTTAAGCTGAAATACTCAAATTAATCAAACTAAAGTTGAAATAAAAATGACTAAACTTAACCTAAAATTAAAATGAAAACGGAAGCTTTTATGAGGAAAATCTAATGCAAAATAGCTATAATAATACTACAAAAGTATATAATTAATAATAAAAACAATGAGGCAAATAGATCAGGGTATTAATACTGACATCTGTCTTCATCATCACTCCCCTCAGCCCCAATCCTGCTTTTTTAGGAAGATGTTTGTCCCCATCTAATGGTGGGATGCTCGAACAACAGCGGAAGAGTGGGTTAAACTGCGCTGACGTCAGACGCAAAGGAGCGTCGCTGTATTTTCCTTGGTGACGTCAGACGCAAAGGAGCGTCGCTGTATTTTCCTCATCGATCGCAGGTGTCTCTACCGGCCGTCACGAAGGAGTTACAGCAACCTACTTAGGTAACATCTCTTTTACTTCGCATTCATCCACAAAGTAATTCTCCGTGTTGTAATCTCGCGTTGACGGGCTCTCCGATGCATTTCGTCTGTATACACATCTTTTAAAGCTAGCTAGTCATGTTTTCTGTTGGTTAGATTGCATCTTGGCGCCAGGAGAATGTTTGTCATTTTGACACCACAGTAACTAATTAGTAGAACTGTATCGATTAGTTTGTGTGAGGCGAAGAGGAAACCCAAAGCCGGCGGAAACTTCTGGACACTTAAGTCATGCATTTGAACTAGCAATGGTGGCTCAATTCAGAGTTCCTGTTTCTCATTCTGACTCTAAAACCCGGGCTTTGCACCCTGTAGTGCTGGCTAGCTAAACTGAGGTTTCGTTTGTGATGGTCTCAGTTCAGTAACATGGACAGTTGCATGCAGGTCTTTGTGCTTGGTTTCCTCAATCCTCTTAGCAACAAAGTCACATCAATGTCAGTGTTCCACATGCTCTCTCAGTCTGTCATGAACTCTAGTAACTGTTAGCTGTTAGCCATAACATATGTACGCACGCAACACTAAAAATAGTCGTTTATTGATAGGTTATAGATTATTGAGCAGGCTGGAAAATCAGCTAAGACCAGCAAACCACTTTAGGTTGTTTTGAACAGTTCAGCAGGCTACAATAAAACATTACATGTATTAAGAAGTTGTAATAATTACTATTAAGTTGTTTTAGGATATGTTTTTATCTTTTTGTTGGATTATGTCTATTGTCTAACTGCTCAGATTAGAATCTGTTTCCCACTTGAAGACGCATGCCTGTTATGTAACTGGGAAATAAGCTAACAACAATAAATCAGTAACTTAATAGGTTAACATATTTATTTTATGTTCAGAATGACTTTGGGTGCAGTTGCCTCCGTGATCCTTGCCATAGGAGGAGCTGCAGTGTTTTCTGCTCTTCATAAGATTGAAGAAGGACATGTGGGTGTCTACTACAGGTAAGTTGCTCGAGATTTTCCATGAATCTTCTTCCAGAACCAAGCAGATGCTGCAGTGCATGCCACTTTCTGCTTTGTACTGTAGATTGTATAACTGTGTGTGCTTCTCTCCTCTCAGAGGTGGAGCTCTGCTGACCACCACCAGTGGCCCTGGATTTCATTTGATGCTGCCGTTCATTACTTCATTCAAGTCTGTACAGGTAAAAGACAGTCGTTTTATGTATAGTTTAACTTGATAGGTTTCTTTTTCTTATTGCATCCTCTCTCTTTTCGTAAAGTCAACCCTACAAACAGATGAAGTAAAGAATGTTCCATGCGGCACAAGGTGAAGTAAATTTTGAACATTCATCAGATCTTCTGTAAGGTGCAGTCACCAAAGACTTTGTGTTTCTATTCATATGCATGCAAAATGAGAGTGAGAGCAGCATTACAGTAGGCATGTGGTTTCCCCTATTACTGGATACCAAATTCAATTTTGGTAAACTCTTACCTTCAATTATGTATACCCAACATCATATAGAAGTCATTTGGCAGCGTTTAAAGCCTGTACACACAGCAGGTCATCAGTTCAGGAGAATCCTTGACTGAAGGTTGAAACTTTGTGCATCATTTTTGAACATCATTTGTGAGCAGACACTTGGAGTTTTATCTAGAATTGATCTAATATAGTGTTTAGGTTAAGACATTTAAATCTGGCTCAGAACATTTCACAATTCTGTTCCCTCCTCCTTTACTTATCATTTCCTCTCATCTTCTCTGTTCTTTTCTATAACAATAACACTGGCAAAAGTCCAGAAAAACTGGTTAAAAATAAATCCCAAGGATTTTTCAGATTGTTGCTGTAAATAGTTAAGAATAATGTAATGAATATTTTTGACGATTATGTGTTCTTAATGTGGGTAAATGTGTTATCATATGTTTATATACTGTACACTGCTGAACTCAAAACTTTGGGTTCGGTAAGATTTTGTATGTTTTTGAAAAAAGTCCCTCACCATGTCTGTATTTATTTGATCAAAAATACAGTACAAATAGTAATATTGTGAAATATTATTGCAATTTAAAATAGCAGTTTTTGTTGCTCAGGAATCATTTCTTATCACAGCTGAAAATAGTGTGGAAACTACGATACATTTATACATTCTGTTCATAAAACAGTTTGTCAGTTGCTGTTTTTAGAGAGACCCTGTTTCACACTCATTCATATACAGTGGGGAAAAAAAGTATTTAGTCAGCCACCAATTGTGCAAGTTCTCCCACTTAAAAAGATGAGAGAGGCCTGTAATTTTCATCATAGGTATACCTCAACTATGATCAACATGTTTTTTTGCTTTGCAGTGGAGGTGTAATGATCTACTTTGATCGAATTGAGGTGGTGAACTATCTTGCTCCTTCAGCAGGTAAAATGACTTTTTTCCCATTTATAAAGTAGAACCACTAAAAAGGCTGTTGTTAGGGGAGGACTGCTGGGAACATTTCCCTGGGCCCTGTAATGTGGGAGGGCCCACTAAGAGCCTCTTTGGCATAGCCTACTCGCCAATAAATGTTTTATCCCACTCCCCATGAATTTAAGCAACGAGCCAGACTATGACTGTCATTTATTTTATGTGCCCTATTCATCTCTCTCATAACATCATTGTCTACTCTGCTGCAGTTTATGGCATTGTGAGAAACTTCACTGCCGACTACGACAAAGCTCTGATTTTCAACAAGGTTCACCATGAGCTGAATCAGTTCTGTAGTGTGCACTCACTTCAGGAGGTCTACATAGGTCTATTCGGTAAGTGATGTGCTTTAATGTCCTAATCAGGGATTGTTGCCATGTTGGGTGATTTGATGCCAGTAAGTTTGGTAAGATTTTGCTTCTTTAAAATCTATATGTCAATGCAACTGCTTTGCATAGACTCCCATTTGAAGTGCATTTCTGTGAATGCAGTTTTTTTGTTTTATTTAAATCATTTTATGCATATTTTTCCCTGCTAAAATGTGAAGACACTGAATGTGCAATATGTAATTTACTAGGAAGGTTTGGGAATCAGAAAATGGCTCCTTCAATTACAGTAACTCCTTACAGTAATTGATTTGAATTTGTAAAAAATATATTTGGAGAATTTTGTTGATTTAGATTTTTTTGATTAGATTTCATCCATGAATGCACTTCACAATGGTGTGAGGGTAGTTAATAGTAATGGCGTTACAGCCCTCTAGTAGTAATGTGGAGATGTTTGACATGTTGTTAGTGCCATAAGCTTCTCAAGTGATTTTTATGTGCAGTTGTTGTGTGTGATGAGAAAACAAAAAGTTAAGGGTATAAATTCTGTGTACACCTGTCATTCTTTAAGTAGCCTGTTGTTTCTTAGATCAAATAGACGAGAATCTAAAGCTCACGCTGCAGCAGGATCTCACCAGCATGGCACCTGGACTCATCATTCAGGTGGGATTCAACTTGAATTGGTTTGGCAGTTCAATCTTTTTTCTGTTCCATTCCACTGAGTTACGTTCTTGTCGGCATTTCATTTTCTGCACCGGTTATACGTTAACAATTCGTTTGAATTCAGGAAAGATAAACATGGGCTTTCGTAACTCATTACCAAAACATTCAAGACTTTATTGTTTTGACATTTTGTTAGACCTAAGATAAGATACTGCATTTAAGCTCTTTGTGTATTTTGTTCATGTGTTTATCTTTCTTTATTTAGCTTTGGTTTGGCAAGATTCAGATTTCCTTCATCGAATCCTTTTGGTGCTGGACCACGTTTTTCGAGCAAAGACCCTTAAAAACAGCAATTCTGATAATCAGCTGTGCAAGCAGTAGATTTCCATTTGTTATTGTTTCTCATCTGGTAGCACTAAAAATATGCTAGTCATCAGCTCATTGAGATGATACTGAGATCATCAGTAAGCTGATTCACAATTCCTTGTGTTCCTTCCTGAATTCTCTAATGGAGCTTTTGTGGGTAATGTGTCATTCACATGATGCACATTGAGCTGTGATTCACATAAGGAGTATTTGACCATATCCACTAATTTTCCTGAGGTCAATGTTAGTTTTGTGTATTCATGCTTCCTGCGATTTCCCAAGGCCCTTCCAGCAAAAAAATTTTTTTTTTAAATTGTTGCATAACAGAGTCTCTTTGTGAGGACAGTGTTCTGCCAAATATCTAATTAAATTTTGTTTATTAACAAAAGTGATGTTTGACTGTCTTCAATTTTTTTTCTCTTACTGTCTCCTCTCTTTGCTTTCTCTTTCTTCTGTTCCTCTCCCTCCTAAGCAGGCGGTCCGTGTCACCAAACCAAACATTCCAGAAAGCATTCGCAGGAACTATGAACTAATGTGAGTTTGAGAACTTCTTGCATGTTGTGTGTAATAGCTGTTAATGATCTGATTGTGTTACAAGGGCCCAAAATTAACACCACCAAACAGTCTAGCCAATGTACAGGTAATAAATGTTTCTTACTTACCTTATTACAAAGGAATCATATTTTTTCCAAATATAATGATGAATCTACCTACAGAAGAATAAATTACTCGCAGTATCATACACACAAAAAAAAGAGCTATTCTCTGTTGAACGTGATTTTGTTCTTTAATTTAGTTTTGGTGATTAAGTTTGAGGAATATTGCACATATTTGTCCAAATAATTGGATGACAATGAGGGTAAATTCGGTTAACTTAATAGAAAACAGAAGTTAGTATTTTCTGCATTTGTGTATTTTTTTTTTTATCACTCATCATTTTCATGTATTTTGTTGCCGTTCCTAATAAAGTTACCAGCCAACTGGCAAGTTGCATTGTTCTCACATATGGTGCATGGTGAGTCTTAATTTTGGACCCTGGTTACAGCTTAACTTGTTGTTCTATATCTGAACTGCAAAAATCTATTTTGATCTTTTATATTAGACATTTCTGTCAATCCTTATCAGCTGTGTGTGCATGTGTGTCTCTCTCTTAGGGAGAGTGAGAGAACGAAGTTACTGATTGCAGCTCAGACTCAGAAGGTGGTAGAGAAGGAGGCAGAGACAGAGAGGAAAAAGGCTGTCATCGGTGAACAAAGATGTTTTTCCTAGTTTTCAGCCTGATGACCTGAGCGGGTTTGGTCATATGGGTTGGATTTAGATTAAGTTGTCGTTCATATAAAAGTGAAATAATGTTGCTCTGTTTTTTATGTGTGCAGAGGCAGAGAAGGTGGCTCAGGTGGCTGAAATCAAATTTGGACAGAAAGTTATGGAAAAAGAAATAGAGAAAAAGATCTCAGAAATTGAAGGTAGGTGAATGTGTTGTCATGTTCCCTCCGGGGTCTTAGACTGCAATGTAGGAAAATGAAAACATCCCTGATTAAACCTATGGGCCATTTGGGCCCTGATCGTATCAAAATGTAAAATTAATGTAAAAATGAACTGTCAGTGTTCGGAAGAAATTACCTCATAGCATTACAGTATATACCTGGTTCATTAATAAAATATAACATCATACAAAAGAAAAACATATACACTGCCATTTAAAAGTTTGGGGCCAGTATCTTTTTTTAAAGAAATAAATAATGTTTTTTTTTTTTTTTAGCAATTAGATTGATTATTATGTATTACATTGATCAAAAGTGACAGTAAAGACATTCATGAAGTTACAAAAAGATTCTATTCGAATAAATGCTACTCTTTTAAACTTTCTTTAAACAAAATTTCAGAAAAGTAATGTATCACAGTTGCCACAGAAATAGTGAGCAGCTCAACAATTCTCAAAATTGACAATAATAAGAAATGTTTCTGTTAATCAGCATATTAAAATGATTTCTGAAGGATCATGTGACACTGAAGACTAGAATAATGACGGATGAAAATTCAGCATTCCTATCACAGGAATCAATTACATTTTGAAATACTGTAAAAGTTATTTAAAATTTTAATAATATTTCACAATTTCACTGTTTTCCTGTGTTTTTGATCAAATAAATGTAGCCTTGGTGAGCAAAAAAGACCTGTTTAAAAACATTCAAATCTTACCGACCGCTTTTAAACTTTTTAAACCAGCATACATGAACTCGTCAGATGATCGGGGCCGGCTCCAGGCATGGCCAGGGGTGGGCTGAGCCCACCCAAATGACTGTCTCGCCCACCCAATCAGAATTAGGTAACGATTGTGTACATTTTTTATGCAGTAATTAAAACTAATCTGAAGCGTACTTTATTAAAAGAAGTTTAAGATATAGCTGGAGACTGCCCCAACAATAATAAAATAACATCAGAAAATTTAAGCATTTTTCTTTTATTAGCTGAATGCAAGGCGCGCTGAATTTATGCAGAGCTTCAGTCTGTTGCAGAAAAGCAGAGGCTGACGACGAGCGAAAACGGGCAGAAATATTTGCACGCTATCACGGGGAGTTTGTGAGTTACGGGGAGTTTAATAGGCTACATGAATATGTATCATAGCCTACCACAGAAATTACCTGAGCAGTTTAATGTTTAAAAAAAGAAAAACACTCATACGATAACATGCATTCATTGCATGGACGGGGCAAGAGCAAAATATAAGCCATCTAAAATGCATGTAGGCTTAGGCTATACAGTTCAGTTGAAAGCTTACCCCTTTTGGCTTGCTGTTGCTGTTAATGCTAAATGTAAGAATGAAAACAAAGTAAAGAGTGAAATTAAAGTTGCGTTCGTTACTATAGCAACAGTCGGTGCGAAATGTAGCATTCCCCTTCTATGACATAAACGACCAACAATAGGCTATCCAGTGATGCAAGCTATTCTACTTTTTCTTTTTTTTTTGTCAAATTCCGCATTTTTGAATGGAAAGTAGGTCTGCCATTTACATGATTCATGTAATTCATAATTGATTATGACAAAGCATTTTTCTGTTTTGCATTTTCAACAATACAACGGAAATTGAATGGGCGCATATTTTAAAATAAAAATATTATTTGCAGTTCAGATTGACTACTTTACAAAAATTCTTGTTCTTTTACTGTTCTTTTTTCTTCTTTTAATTTATTCCCCTAAATCAATTTAAATCCTTTTATTTATTTAGTTTCTTTAAATAAAAACCATTACGATAGTGGTCTGGTCTTTATGTTTTCCTCAAAACAATTGGTCCCTCCAATGTTCTAGACATGATTACTGATTTACTACTCAATAAAGAAAAAAAAGTTAATTTTGCTGTGAAAATGCATGATATTCTAGGCTGCCCAGGAAAGCTTTTTTTCAGTGTACATATACTGTAATATGGTTAATATAGCAATATCTACAGTATGAATATCTTCTAGACTATGTGATGATATAATGACTAAAAAATGCCCACCCAGGATATCTGCCAGCCCACCCTTCTATAGCCGTCAAGAACCGGGCCATGATCATTCGGCAGGGATAGATTCTTTGCAGTACAGGCCAGGTTTTCAAATAATGTGTCAAGTCGTGCTAAGTTCAAGTTCATGTCGGCCATTATTCATATAATTAACAACATCTGTCTACCAAACCAACATGCAGTTCATTTTGAAGCAGATTGTTCAAAACTTTTGAACGTTTGTCTCCTTAATGTGAAAACTGTGTGAAAATGACACAAGAGAATAAATGAATGTATGCCCAAGACTAATGGATGTCATGAAATTACATGCAAAACGGGTCATTATCATTAGTGCAGGACATCGACAAAACAAGCCAGTTTGTCCATTGACAGATACTAACTTGCAAAATGCATTTATATCAATTCATTATGTGTCATTTACATTGAATTGTTCCAAAATCTGAAAGAAGCTCAGTGGAAAGGAATGGACTGTTTCTGTAAAAACATTCAATAGTTTTAATAATGAACTTCTTACTGGTCCTTGTGTTTTCTGCTGGGCAGTTTTTGTAATGTTTTTTCAAGGCTGGGTTTCTTAACCTTCTTACAGTAGTATTGGGAGAAAAAAAGACTACTAGACTGAAATACAAGTAAGTACTAAATGCCACAGTGTAATGGTTTAATGTGAACATTAGTTTAGAAATTATGGACAGTCTATGAGTATTTCTGAACTACTGTGATTATAAACACTGAGTAGAATGACAAATAGCTTATTTTCTCAGTGTATGTGTGCAAGATTGTTTTGAAGAGGCAGATGCAAGGACTTTTTCCTTCTGATCATGCTTTGGAACTTTTGAATAGAAGTTTATTGTACTGTCTCATGCTATATCTGCTGTTCTTGTCTGTACAGTGGATGCTGAAGCTGGCCAGATTTTCTTTTTCTTTTGTAATTCTTTCTCAACTGAGTTTTTGCTGCTTGTAAAAGTAGTGACGAATCTGGCAGGTCAGGTCAGGTCTTACATGAGATCACACAGTCATTTCAGTCACTTAAGAAAAGCAGTTTTATTTTACATGGAAGCTGGTTGCCTCATGAGGGCCGACATGTTGAGATACTAAGGTGTTCACACCATGTCATAATTTTGAGATTCAAAATTCAAAGTCAATAATGTGTGCATTCACGTCCTTATAGAACTCATAATTACAGCTTGTCAGCTCTGAATTTTCTGATAACTCTTGTACCTGATCGCCGCAGCATAGCATCGAAACACTCAAAATGACAACAGCTTTAGCTGTAAAATGTAGTTAGGCAGTTCATTGTAACATTGTCTACTAAATTCTATAAATAACTATTGTTAATATATTAATAATAATATGATAAAAATAAATGAAAGACCTACAGTACATATTGTCAAAGTCGAATAACTCTGTCCAGCTAAAAAAACCTGGCTAAATGTTTATTAATAATGCATTTGCTTAATAACTGGTTTGTGTTGTATTATGGTTTTGTCTGTTGATTACTCAAATTACATTTTGGCAGCGATAGTGTTGGCATAGACACTCATAATTCCACATTTGAGGATGTGAACAATTTCAACTAAAAAGGGCCAGGTTGTCATTGCAGTAATTATGACACAGTGTAAATGCAGCACTACGCCATTTATCAGATCACATGACTAGCTACTGGCTTATACAGTATCTGCACAATTATTGGAAACTTTCACTTGTGGAATAAATTAATTATAAATTAAAACGTAGATAGAGAAACATTTCAGAATGATAATATTAGAATGACAGCTTGTTGAGGGGAGACACTGAGGTTTTGGTGAACCGCCTGAATATATTCATAATCGTAAGTGTGAAATGGGACGCTTGGGATGAATTTAAATGATATTGACAATCCCTCATCACACAGCTCTGAATGATTCTGTTGTGCTGATTTTGATTTTTCCTATGTCTCGCTGATTTTATAGATGGCGCTTTCATTGCTAGGCAGAAAGCAAAAGCAGATGCAGACTTTTACACTGCACAGAGAGCAGCTGAGGCCAATAAGGTAAACTCCTAAAACTGCACCCCATCTTTACTGTGCTCATTGTTTTATGAACGTTTTCAACTTTCCTTCTCTCCTCTCAGCTGAAGCTGACCCCTGAATATCTTCAGCTGATGAAATTTAAGGCAATTGCAGCTAATAGTAAGATTTACTTTGGAAGTGAGATCCCTCACATGTTCATGGATTCGGGACCAGGAAGCTCTTCCTCAGCTGCCTCCAAAGCCATAGACGTCCTCTCAGAGGGCATACTGGACTTGGAATGACGAGAGAAGTTGTGTTTTAGCACGGAGGATAAATTAACAGGTAATGAAAGAGACTAATGTCAAGTCATTAGACAGTGCAGCTGATACCACTTTAGTAAAGTAACATGGAGCTGTATCAGTGGGACCGAAACACTTTAACTGTGTCTATACCCTGGTGAGTTGATCACAAACCAGTGGTGGTTAACCAGAGTATTATACTTAAATAGAACAGAGTGTGGGAATGTGAAATTTAATGTGAATGCATGTACGAGATTTGTGCATGTTTTAAGATACATCAAGTTTATAAAATTAAAGAGACATTCAATTTTTTGTATTTTTTTTTACGCTGAGCAATTGGATTATGTACTTGATAGACATTTTAGTGTCTTGAAGGCTTTTATACCTCAGGGATTCTTTTACTGGGTTTACAGAATCAAACACAGAGTATGTACTAGATTAGGATAGTGTTCTAAATTTTGTTGCCATTTACATTTTTACTGATCAGCTGACTGCCCTTGTTTTTCCCCCCATTGATGAAGCCAAAATATAAATGTTTAATTTATATTAATTTATAGTGTCATGAATGTGGGGGAAAACAAGGACAGTCTGCTGAGTCTGTAACGATTCAAATCAAATGGTAACAAAATTTAGAACAATATCCTAATCTAGCACTCCAAGTACTGAGAAAGTCTTTCTAGAGGTAACAGTTTATAGTGAGAAGATGGTTGTGTAAACCTGCAAAATAGTAATGTCATCTGAAAACAATGTAGCATAAAGCTGTTATTGTTAAATATAAAAGTACAACATCATAAATTACATATCAGTTGTTTGCAGAGTTTTATTTTGAATGTAGCAAGAAACTTTTCATCCTAAGCGATGTGCACTTTAAAATGATATCCCCCTTTAAATCGCCAGGCGTTTTGTGCCTTTTCCAGCACAGCACACATAAACCCAGAGTAGGAGTCATTTTCACATTTCTGTGGATTTGAGTGTTGACTACATCAGAAATGAGTCTTTGTTGCAGTCTCACCACTGACCTTTAGAAAGCAGCATGTCTGTGGGCTGTTTCTCACCCATGGAATGTTGATTCTACTTGACGTTGTTAGCTAGTCATGTTTGGAATATGTTCTGTTAATGATTTCAATTTCCCTTAAACTGAGGTTCTATTACAAAATATACGGGTATTTTTTTCCAGTGTTAAAAATTGTTATATATATTCTTTTTTTTGCAGTTTGCACTGGCAGTATGAATATCATGTACAGTATCTCAGTCTAGTACCTCCAGAATAACTCATGTGGATCAATAGCTCGCTTTCATTTCTTGTCAGGAATTTAGGCTATTTGTTTACATGAATAAGACTAACTTGAAGGAACTAAAAAGTGTTTCACTGATATATAGATATATATGTTTCTAATAGGTATGCACCGATACTGAGCTCCTGTACTCGTACTTGTACTCGTTAAAATGCCCCGATACCAAACGCCGATACCACACAGCATGTGATAGGGCATCTCCAGGGACTGCAGATGCAAATTAGCTTTATAGCTAACTCTGGCACAACACTGTTGTTGTGCGTTGTCCCTGTACAAATAAATTGAATAAAAAATAAATAAAAATAGGTGCCATATTCAGACAAAGAAACACCTACAACAGACAGCAGAATGGAGTTATTAGAGATGAAAGATGTCTACGAAGTATATGTATGCAATGAATATAAAACATTCAGTATTAATGCCAGTATAGCTGATTTGCGCCAGCTGGTAAGCAAATCTCGCTGAGTGGATTGAGCGTGCTGCGGCGCAGATGCGCAAGCTTGTCGAGTGAATATCCATTTCTCACAGACATCACTGGAAAGTTTGTAGTTCGGTCGGATATGTAAAAAGAAGTAAGTTAAAACAATGCACAAGTTACTTAATGGTAGGGAGGGAGGGAGAGAGAGAGCGCTCACTTTTGTGATTTTTATTGATGTTCGCTCACGTAGCACGCATCATTTGGATTAAAACTAAATCGTAAATATAAGACCATTTATAGGGGCATTCACTATAAATGTCATTTATTTTCACCCTTAAGCATACACGACTTTCTGGCGAAAGTGAAACTAACAGCCTGTGTGAAATGCACTTGTCCCTCTCATTCCCGCGTTGCACGTTTTGCTTGCTTCATGAGTGTTTCTGCATTATATGAGTGAATTTGGAAAATAAATCGCTGCACATTTCAGATGAAAAAAAACACGACTTCTATTTATGAAAATATCACAGTTAGGAGATTTATAGCGAGTGGTTCCCTGCATTACTGATATATAGATATATATGTTTCTAATAGGTATGCACCGATACTGAGCTCCTGTACTCGTACTTGTACTCGTTAAAATGCCCCGATACCAAACGCCGATACCACACAGCATGTGATAGGGCATCTCCAGGGACTGCAGATGCAAATTAGCTTTATAGCTAACTCTGGCACAACACTGTTGTTGTGCGTTGTCCCTGTACAAATAAATTGAATAAAAAATAAATAAAAATAGGTGCCATATTCAGACAAAGAAACACCTACAACAGACAGCAGAATGGAGTTATTAGAGATGAAAGATGTCTACGAAGTATATGTATGCAATGAATATAAAACATTCAGTATTAATGCCAGTATAGCTGATTTGCGCCAGCTGGTAAGCAAATCTCGCTGAGTGGATTGAGCGTGCTGCGGCGCAGATGCGCAAGCTTGTCGAGTGAATATCCATTTCTCACAGACATCACTGGAAAGTTTGTAGTTCGGTCGGATATGTAAAAAGAAGTAAGTTAAAACAATGCACAAGTTACTTAATGGTAGGGAGGGAGGGAGAGAGAGAGCGCTCACTTTTGTGATTTTTATTGATGTTCGCTCACGTAGCACGCATCATTTGGATTAAAACTAAATCGTAAATATAAGACCATTTATAGGGGCATTCACTATAAATGTCATTTATTTTCACCCTTAAGCATACACGACTTTCTGGCGAAAGTGAAACTAACAGCCTGTGTGAAATGAGCTAGGCCAGGGTTCCTCAAATCTTGGCCTGGAGGGCCAATGCGCTGCAGAGTTTAGCTCCAACCCTGATCAAACTCACCTACCTGTGATTTTCTAATGATCCTGAAGACACTGATTAGCATGCTCAGGTGTGTTTGATTAGGGTTAGAGCTAAACTCTGCAGGAAATTGGATCTCGTGGGCCAGATTTGAGGATCCCTGAGCTAGGCTGTACTGTACTTGTCCCTCTCATTCTGCACCAGTACAAATACATCTGCGCGTTGCACGTGTTTTGCTTGCTTCATGAGTGTTTCTGCATTATTTGAGTGGCTTTGGAAAATAAATCACTGCACGTTTCAGATGAAAACAACGAGACTTCTATTTATGAAAATATCACAGTTAGGAGATTTATAGCGAGTGGTTCCCTGCATTTTTACAGCAAAGCTCGTGATTACAGTACTAAGCCGCTGCAATGGGGCAGCTCCAATGCTATTAAATTAAAGATGATGTAGGCTACCATAGAGAGAGAAAAAAATGAACAGTGAAAGTAACAAAAACTTGTAAAATACATTTTAATGGGCATAATTAAGTGTGAATCATTTAGATTCATTCAATATGAAACTGGCCTATGAATTTAAAATTTTTAACCGATACACACCCTGAAAAACATGATAGTGCTTGCTCCCTTACGGCAATTAACCATGGCAAATAACTTTAAAAAAAACATGGTTATTGTAGTTAAACTATGATAACCATAAATTAACCATGGTATTTGTAGTAAAACTGTCATTATACATTTGGCAATCAATCTGCCAAAAAACATGGTAACTACACTTTTACTATAATAAAACCATGGTTAATTTTCATATGGGCTGGTATACTGGAAATCTCTAAACACGTCTTGTGTGTGCAATCAGAAAGATCCCTTTATCCAAAAATCATCTCAAGTGTATGGACGTGTACAGGACCAAAGTCCCTTTCAAGGAAAGTCTGTTCACTCGGCGGCCATGTTTGCAACGTCCCCGGGCAGCTCATCCAAGACCAGGTCCTATCCAGGGAATCCTGAAATCTCAAAAACTGCTTGCTGAACTCTCAAATTACATTTCAAATCAGCAACAAAATCTGAAGTGACCTGTCCCATTACTTTTGTTGCTTAGGCTCTAATTACGTTTAAAAACATGTTTTTTCCCCAGTTTGCTCCAGCTATTGCGCATGCGCAAAGATTTGCAATTATTTCACGACACCAGTCTCCTTTACGGCTGTTTCAATGGTAACCAGAGGACGTGGTTACAAACACTGGAAGAACAGAGACTGAACCTGAGCAAAGACCAGAGGATGACACTGAAAGGACTCGATGTGTGATGGGATGTGATGTGGATGTTCTTTGCATTATGATTGCTAATAAACCGTTTTTGTCATGTCGTGCAAAATATTTAATAAAACTGCTGAACATTTTTTTCTGTTTATTTTGTACCTCAATAACAATGTAAATACATTTATTATTGCAAATTATTTTACAAATTGTTATTCTAAGCCAGTGTTTCTCAACCCTGGTCCTGGGCGCCCCCCAGCACTGCACATTTTGTGTGTCTCCCTAATCAAACACACCTGATTCAGCTCATGAAAAGAAACTCCAGGACCAGAAATGGGTGTCAGATAAGGGAGACATACAAAATGTGCAGTGTTGGGGGGCGCTCAGGACCAGGGTTGAGAAACACTGTTCTAAGCGAAGACCATATACTCACCATATAAAATCTTACATGCAGTGAAACCAGGGGTGTCAAACTCAATTCCGGAGCCCTGCAGAATTTAGATTCAACCCTAAACCCACCTGATCCAACTAATCGTGTCTTTGAGGCTTATTTGAAAGCTACATGGTATGTGTGTCGTAGCAGCGTTGGAACAAAACTCTGCAGGGCTCTGGCCCTCCTGGAATTGAGTTTGACCCCCCTGAGTTAACAAGGAAACATTTTGTGCATACCTTTAAATTTATGTTAAAAAATGTTCAAATAAATTAATTAACGATTGGCTGTTTTGACTGGAAGGCGGGACTTCCTTCGCTATGGTGGCCATATTGAGCATTGCACTTTTCCCTATTCATAGTAATGTGAGAGGACTATTTGTGTATCTATAGTCTTTGATGGTTTGTTTTCGTACACACGTCGTACCCCTTAAATTTCACTGAAATGTCCAGTGTCAGATTTATCCTGGAAATTACTCTTTTCATGCAGTGATTCTTTGTTCAAAACCTCAGAGATCATCAGAGCTTCCCAAAGACCTTGACTGTTCATGTCTGTGTTTTGCATGAGCACTGAGTGTTAAATCACTGTCTTTTTTTTTGTCAAGTTCACAGTTTCTTTATTTCATGTACATTAAAAATTGGCTATGTATTGAGTGTGTAATTGTTTAAGTTTTCTTATAAAGTCTTTGTGTTCAATTATAAGTAACATGATGTTCAAGTGACATGCTTAAAGACATGCTTGATACAGGTAGTTCAGTGTTACATTTGCACTTGTTAGTAAGCATTTTAATCTTGTATGTAAGGTGATCAATAATAATAATTATTGTTGTTAAAATGACCAGCCTACATATAACTGCTTCTAAATTTCTCTTTACGCTGTTATCAGATATTGGATTCAGTGTTTTTATCAACGTGTTTTCTTTCAATTAGCACAGGGTTTGTATTTCTTTTTGGAACTTAATGGCTGTAGGCATAATTGATCTGAGCTTATGTACCCTAATTTAAAAAAAAAAGAAGAGGCAGAGCAACAGTTCCAGTCTTCTTACAAGTTGATGAACCATTTGGATTTGCAAATAGTTTATATGGTGTGGCACAAGGTATAATAAAAAGCAGGATTTTGTTTTCCTCTAAAAGTCTGTATTACTTTTTATGTACACGTAATTGTCATCCAGCTTTGAAAAAAACAGCAGTTATCATTAATTTATATGGATTGGATACTGTGAATGGATACTCTTGTTCATTATGCAGCGATGCCACCGGAGTTCTCGATGCATGTCTTTGAGTTGTGCGGGTCATGTGTGCCTTTGTTCTGGCAGTGCTGAGCAGTTTACCAACATTTTAGTAAGATTTCAATGAAGTATCAGACCAGTAGTAGTATTTCTTCACCACCCGAACATCATAACAATTACTCAAATTTCATAGACAGATAAGTGTCACCGGTTTCCAAAGACACTATTACAATCCATCAATAACAGCATGCAATCACTGAACTACTGGAACTAATAATGTTTATTTCTTGGGAATCATTATTCACTTCATTAATAACCTAACCATTAATTAATAACATAGTACAATGTAATACAAATTGTTAATGTTTGGCGGATTAAATAACACCATTAAGTCTTGATATCGTGATATTGGAGACGTGCTGATATCGCGTTTGGTCTCGTTCTGTATCGCATATCTTGTCAGTGTCTGCGCTTGCTTGGCCATTTGTTGTGAAAAAATAAGGAAAGTGTGTCCAGCTGAATTAATTTAGTATTTTGTTAAACGGGTATAAAAAAAGCTTAGTTTAACACTGTGTTTGGCAGTGTTATTTTTTAGGATTACTGATAAACTACTGTCATTTGACTTGTATTATTTGTATTTGTTATTTATTTTAATTTTGTCTGAATTTATTATGTCTGTATAGGTCTTTTATTAAGTTTTTAGTTTTATTGAATTTGAGTTATTTTAATACTTCAACAAACTAAATGGAAATGAAATATATATATATATTTAATTTATAAATGTGTATGTATATATATATATATATATATATATATATATATATATATATATATGTGTGTGTGTGTGTGTGTGTGTGACCATTGGTTCTATTTTACATCCTACTTCTGCAACGTATCCTCAGCTGAAGCGTTTCAAACGTTCCTCCAATTTTTCATTTATAAAATACACAGCAACAAGGCATCTATCCCAACCTTAAACTTTTCTTATCTATCTGAAAGCCAGTTGTCTGGGCGCTCTGACTGTTTCTATCAAGTATCCTATTGAGTGAACTGGTAGCTAAGATGAAATGTTTACTTGTTAATTGGGTTGTTTGCCTGCTTGCCTCTGTAAAGCTGCATTTGATACAGTGGCTACACATGTCACAACAATTGTTAACACTTCACTGGCAAATGGGGTAATTCCAGCATTACATTTTTTTTTTAAAGAATCTGTACCCTGCTTTATTCTGCTAAATAGACCCATCTTGCAGTTGCATTTCCAATCAAAACTACTACAGAAAGTTGTGTACCATCAACTATGCTCATATCTTAACTCATTTTACCTTCCTGCTATTTATCAGTTTGCCATTAGACTAAAGCACAGTGCAGAATCTGTTCTTCTGAAGATGACAAATGACATTCTCCTGTCTCTGGATGCTGGTTCTTGTGCCGTTTTGGTGTTATTAGACCTAAGTGCATCCTCAGCTCCTGTAGGCCTATACACTCTGGGATTCCTCAGGGGTCCATTCTATCCCCACTGTTGTTTGCTCTGCTTCCACTGAGCTCAGTTTTTCAGAAATCTAATATCTCCTATCACTGCTACGCAGATGATACCCAATTTTATTTGCCAATAAACTCAGACAGTAAAGGCGCTGTAACCACTATGCTGGACTGCTTTGATTAAATTAATATCTGGATGGCTAACAACCTCTTGCAGCTAAATGATTCCAAAACCAGAGTGCTTATCCTAGGCTCTCCTAGCTCTGTCTCAGCTATTCAAATTCAGTTAGGAGGATCCATTTAATCTAATGTTCAGACCTCAGAGTCTTGTTCGACATCTATCATTTTTGAAAAGCAAATTAGCGCTGTCGGGAGCAGTTTTTATATATCTTAGGGCTATCACTAAATTGAAATTGTTCTTGTCCATAATGACATGGAAATAGTGATGCATGCCCTTAATAGATCAAGACTTGACTACTGTAAAATGCTTTATGTCAGTTTACCACAATAATCTCTTGGCCAGCTACAGCTGGTGCAGAATGCTATTGCCAGATTCCTAACAGGGATCTGCCTGTGATCTGCCTCTCATCACTGGTTGCCTGTGAAGTTTTTAAGATTCTGTTGTTTGTATTTAAGGTCTTGGTTGGGCTTGCCCCTCAATATTTCAGCGATCTTTTGACCTCCTACTCTCCATCGAGACAGCTGAGATCCTTCATCAAGCTTGGTTGAGGCCCCAAGTTTGTGGAACAGTCTCTCATTTCATGTTAGGTCTCCCCTTTCTTTTTCTAGTTTTAAACCCGCTCTCAAAATATGATTATTCTCTAGCATTTATCATTGTCTGGGGTCTTGAATTATATCATTGATTGATGCTTTGTTGTTTATATTTGTCTGTCTATTTAGACTGTACAGTACTTTAAAACAACATGTTTTGTATTTAAATGTGAAATGTAAATTGACCTGAATTGAATAGTTAAAGCACCAACTTCATAATACATTCATTAAAATGTGCCTCTGAGATAGTGAATGAGAGGCACCAAACCCCAAAACAGATAAGCCAAGAATAGAATATTACAACATATCAAATATTATATCATCAAAAAAAAAAACATGACAAACTCATTACAGTGGAATTCACTACTATGTCCTGGGAAATTAATCATTATTGTCTCTATGATATGTGATCAGTATTGAATTGGAAGCACTCAGATAGAGTTAGTAATCCATTCTTCCTGTTATTTTCATATGTATACCAAGATAAACGAATGACTGCC
Source organism: Sinocyclocheilus grahami (assembly GCF_001515645.1). Taxonomy (NCBI): domain Eukaryota; kingdom Metazoa; phylum Chordata; class Actinopteri; order Cypriniformes; family Cyprinidae; genus Sinocyclocheilus; species Sinocyclocheilus grahami. Next base: position 2,059,151 of record NW_015505394.1, on the reverse strand, counting down.
CAAGCGGACTTTGACTGCACTACCTGACCATATCCAAAACCAACAGTCAAACTGTGTGCTTAGAATATTTAGTAAATTGAAAGCATATGCAGTGAGGTACTTAATATCCTTGTCTACTAAAACGAGAGCCCTTGCCTTCTACAAAAAATAAACGGACAATGTGAAAGATATTTAAATTTGGCATCTGATCTCTGCTGCTATAGGAACCTAATATAAAAACGAGGGAGCGAGAGAGAGAGTATTCTCTTCCCACGGCCACCAGGTCTCACAGTATGAGCTCCACACAATACATACACACATGCTGTTAGTAAGGAAACTGTCATATTCATGTGGTTGTTATTAGTGAAAAGTTTTAATTATTAATTTTGATTTATTTATTTGAAACGGTATGACACACACAATGTTTCATTTTTGGGGTCTCCAGCTACAACAATAATTAAAGTTAATGAATACAGTATAAAAAAGAGAGAGTTGAAAAGTTAAAAATAAATATATAATACTACAAATGATAAAGTGTGTGTGTGTGTGTGTGTGTGTGTGTGGTTTAAAACAATGCATATTCTATCAGTGTTCTCTAAAACCCCAAACAGAAACAGGACAGTACTTAAAAATTAAAAATGCTGTCATCATTTACTTATAATTCTTCAGTGGAACACAAAAAAGATAGTCTGAAGAGCTGTCCTCGACTTCCACTGAATAAAAAACAACACTTAGACATTAATCAAAATATAAAAGTTCTCAAAAACTGCAATGTTCCACAGAAGAAAATAAGTCATACGGTTTTGGAATGACATGAGGATGATAACATTTTCATTTGGGCGTTTACTATGCCTTTATCCCTTTAACTTTTGGTAAGTTTATGTTCAGTTTTCGTTAAATTAAAAGTAGACTTGGGAGGTGTGACTATTTGACTAGTTTTCCAGTAAAATGTTTTATATTATTTGCTTAATTGATAAATATATTATTTGCAATATTCCCTGTTACTTTGTGCATTTTGTGTACATAACGTTAGTACGCGAATTGAGTTAAAAAGTGGCATCCTTCCTCAAGCAGATGTCGCAACAAAGGAGGAGAGCAGCAGTTCCCGTTGCCTGTATAAAGCTGTGTCAGACTGAAAGTGATCTTCACACTGCACGGTGAAAACGGTTCCCATCAAAAGACAGCCCATCTGGAGCACATCATCGCTGCTGTTGCCCCATCTGCGGTTATGTAGAAACAATAGTAGTTCACAAGGATGACTGTTGTCTTCTTACTGTTTTTCGGAGGCGATAGATTTCTTCAGTGGATCTGGGACTTCATATATGCGGAACGTCATTTGCTCCTCATGTCACCCCACTTTAGCGTGTGCGCAGCTTTCAGCACTCATCTCATCTTCTCTGCTCCCTTCATGCTTCTGGATGTGTTCAGTCCACATGTGGGATGGCTCCAAAAGTACAGGTTAAGCCGTGAAGTCGTTGGATTGCATCGGTGGTTTCGATGTGCTACTCGAATTTTATGGAAATACATCGTTGGCGTTTTACCATTTACTGCGCTTTTTGTGTCGTTACGGCGCACGCATTTCCCGGAGAGAGCGCCGTCCTCTTTCCATGCCTTCAGGGAATGTGTCTCATGCATGCTCATATTCGATACGCTCTTCTTCATTTGTCATTACACCATTCACAAGTAAGCATATGGAGCTTCCAACATTGCACATTTGGAGCTTTGAAATGTTAAATAACAGACTTTTAAATCTTATATTCATTTATTGTCATTTTTAACCGCTTTATTAAATAAGACGCTATACATATTACATAGATTTTTGGTATTGGAACCGGCTGACATCCATGTTGTGCAGCGTGTGTATATGAATCAAATTTTGAATTTGTTTTACAGTTTTCTCCTAAAACGTTAAAGGCACATACCTGAAGTTTTGCTTGAGTGAGGAGCAGTGGTGTTTTTCCATGCTGGCCTCTTACAGTCATTCTAAACATTTTACTTGGATATTGTTTTCATGTTTTCATAGACTGTCTGGGTTCTCTCCATCTCACTCTCTGTCTTAGGTATTATTAACTTCATATATATTTGATAATGCAGGAATTAAATTTTTTCTTACTTAAGAACTTATTTTTTCTCCCCAGAATGAAGTGGGTACAGTTTATGAGAAACAAAAAAAGAATGTGTTTCGAGCACAGTTAATGCTTTTCATTTGAGCTTTAATGTGTTCTTAGCTTAGTGGATTTATAAAGAACAACAGGGGTCATTAGCACAGTTCCTTTAAAGCCCTACGGCCTTATTTGAAGGAAAAAATAAAGATATTTATGGATATTTCTAGATTATAATTACATGGCATTATTATATATAATCAATTCAATATTTTAATATTTGTAATTTATTATTTCAGTATAATAATATTGCTTCTATATGGTTTATATTTATATTGTAATAAAATATTTGAGATATTATGAAATGCCAAAAGTGATTTAAATTAACCAGAATCTTTTAGTAAAATTAGTAAAATTATGTTACACCATCAATATTCAGTCATTTGAATCTTTATTATGGGGTGATGGGATCAGATTAAAACACAATAATCTTTAGTAATCTTTAGTCCCTGCCAGTACTCCATTTTAATGCTTTTCAGTGGATCAAATTTGACTTAAGTATGGCCTGCACTGTCTGTAGTTACGCCACTGCTTTGGGTGCAGATCTTATGACAATAGAGCAGGGGTGTCAAACTCAATTCCTGGAGGGCCGGAGCCCTGCATAGTTTAGATTCAACCCTAATTAAACACACCTGATCCAACTAATCAAGATTTTGAGGCTAATTTGAAAGCTAAATGGTATATGTGTGTTGAATCAGGGTTGGAACAAAACTCTGAGTTTGACATCCCTGAAATAGAGGGATTAGTGCAAAAGCAGACATGAAAATGAGATCATCTACTAACCTGTAGTTCGGTGATCTACCAGCAGAGGCTGCCAAGGTCACATTAACCAGCCAAACCATAAAGGGTTAGTTCACCCAAAAATGAAAATTCTGTCATTAATTACTCACCCTCATGTTGTTCCAATCCCCTAAGACTTTCGTTCATCCTCAGAACACAGTTGAAGATATTTTAAACGAAATCCAAGAGGTTTCTGTCTCTCCATTGACAGCCTAAGCAACTTTCAATTTGAAGGCCCAGAAAGGTAGTGAAAACATTATGGAAGTAGTCCATGTTACTCCAGTGGTTCAACTGTAATTTTTTGAAGCGACAAGAATGCTTTTTGTGTACCAAATAATAATAATAATAATAACAACTGTATTCAACATTTTCTTCACTTCTGCTTTCATCTCCAACGTGTGTTCACAAGAGCTGCTTCTTCTTCTCCAGTCCACGAGAGAGCCACGACGCATGCGTGTTGTTTTGACACAAGAGCACGACTCTCACGATACAAACCGCGCTGTACAGTTTGTAAGCAGAATAACGCTGTACTACAGTATTGCAGTATTATTACAGTAGTGTTCCTCTTCTTCTGCTTGCAAACAGTACAGCACTTCCGGTATGGGTTGTATAGTGAGAGTCCTGCTCTCGCGTCAGCACAACACACATGCGTTGTGGTGCTCTTGTTGACTAGAGAAGAAGAAGCTCTCGTGAACGCACATTGGGGATTGAAGTGAGAACAATTTCAAATATAGTCGTTATTTTTGTTTTTGGCAAACAAAAAGCATTCCCGTCACTTCAGAAAATTAAAGTTGAACCACTGGAGTAACATGGACTACTTCCATGATCTTTTTTTCATTACCTTTCTGGGCCTTCAAATTGAAAGTTGCTTAGGCTGTCAATGGAGGGACAGAAACCGCTCAGATTTAATTTAAAATATCTTCAATTGTGTTCAGAGGATGAACGAAAGTCTTAGGGGATTGGAACAACATGAGGATAACTAATGACAGAATTTTCCTTTTTTGACGAACTATCCCTTTAACCCTTGGGTATTTATAATGTAGGGAAAAAGGGACATTTTCATCCTAGAGTTCCCTTTATTGGACTAAAAAATTGGGTCCATTGTCCCAGTAGAGTTATTATGTGTGTAATGCATCTACAGTCTGTCAAGAATTTATTATAACTGACTCCAAAGTGAGCTTGTCCCAAATAACCCAAGCTCTTAACTAAACTGCCTTTTCTTTAAAGAGTTTACAGAGTAGGCAAGACATGTAAAGTAGAGGAAGAGGGGGTCAGATTACAAATCTGCGTCGCCATGAACAAAAAAATCTCTTTATATGCCAGAAGCATGTGCACTAGTAACAGTGCCATGACTCCAAACACTTCAAAGGATTTAACTGCATAAACACATAAACTATCGTGTGCATATCTCAGCACTTCATATAGAAAAAAAAACACTCTCATCCAGTCCTCTTTCATAATATGTTGATGTCATTATGACATATCACATGATCAAATTAGGGCAGTCGTGGTCTAATGGTTAGAGAGTTGGACTTGTAACCCAAAAGTTTTGGGTTTGAGTCTCGGTACCAGCAGGAATTGTAGGTGGGGGGAGTGAATGTATAGCACTCTCTTCTACTACCTTTGATACCATGATTGAGGTGAAACCCTTCAGCAAGGCACTTGACCACACGTCACATCAATTTCACACATTTTCACTTTCATAGCTCACTCTACTTGTTGTCTCCACTTGTAACTTTAGCAAGGCCTATATTTATGCATAATTTCTGTATCTATTTATATTAAATATATTAATTTATATTTACATTATTATGTATAATATTATTATATAACTAAATCAAATGTCTGCATTTTTTCCCAGAATTCCCTGGCTATACCACAACATCCACCGCATTCACCATCAGAACAGGGACACTTTTGCTCTGGCAGCTCAAGACTCCAGTATTTCTGAACTGTTGTCTCTACAAACCCTTGCATTTACAAGTGCCATGCTTGTGGGCTGCCACCCTTTTAGCGAAATCCTTTTCCATCTGGTTAACACCTGGATGGCTGTGGAGGACCACTGTGGATATGAATTTCCTTGGGCACTGCATCGGTTGTTGCCGTGCTTTGGCGGGGCGCCGCACCACCTGGCCCACCATCAGCACTTTAAAGGGAACTTCGCCCCTTACTTCAGACACTGGGATTACATCTTCGGGACCTCATTGCCCATTTCAGCAAATGAGTGAGACAATAGATGGGGTGAATCTAGGTTAATTAAGCCATTATATGAGAGTGAGAATGAGACTATTAAAAGTATCTGAAGTACCTATTGTACCTGATTCCACCCTATATGAAACTACATATAATAACCCAGTTTTTGCTTTACTTCTTACCAAATTTAAGCCACTACATCAGGTTAATTCTGTTTATAATGAAAGCTTAGATTCTTGGCCTGATTTTGTACTCAGCTTAAACTGTGTAGATGTCTTATGTATGTTCACTTTTTCATGTTGTGTGCTCACAGTGTTTTTAGTTATTTTGTTAAGGTTTGATAACATACATTAAATACAACTATTTTACAAATGTTTCTGTAAACAAATATAATTATTACAGCTGGTAAATTTCTATTTTCCTTTAAAAACATTTTTTTTAACTTCTAACGTTTTAACTAAAATGTTGTATTTTACAATTTGAGACAGTAAAACGTTTTTCTGCCTTATATTTTGGTATACGTATGTATTTTAATATACACAGACCCGTTCAAAAGTTTGAGGTTGGTAAGATTTTTTTAATGTTTCTGAAAAAGTCTTGTATGCTCACCAAGGCTGCATGCATTTATTTACAATAAAAACAGTAATATTGTGAAATATTATCACAGTTTATAATAATATTTCACAATATTACTGTTTTTATTGTAAATGCATGCAGCCTTGGTGAGCATACAATATGAGTTTTTGGATTTCCGTAGATACTTTCTATAACAAGGACATTTGTAGTCCTCTGGTACTAAAATGACAGTCAAAGCAACAAAACTCTGTTAGTGTGTCTAGCTTGAAATGCAATCCAATTCTATTTCTGTACTTAAATCAAAAACATGTCAATATCAGAGAGTTTGTCAAGCTCTCATCAAGCTAGCATACACTTCAAGGTGCAGTAGGAGATCTTGGAAAATGCTAACTTTAGCGTGATAGCACTGAAAGCGAACGTCCCACCCTCCCTGCAATCGCCGTCCAAAGCCACGCCCCCTGAACACATATACACTCACAGACCAGAATACCAGAGACAACATTACTACAATAGGCTACATCAGCGGTTCCCAATTCCAGACCATGTTCCGAAGTGAAGTAAACTTCAACGGATTTCCCCTGCTCAGGGAGTAGGGAGCAATGAACACTGTGTTATCATATCGATGGGAACACAGTTCATGCACATAGCTCTCTTCAAACTAGCTGGTTATCTGAATCGGGTGTGTTAACTAAGCGAGACATGCAAAATACATTCGCGAGGACTGGAATTGGGAATTGTCATTCACCGGTGAGAAAACTTTAAAAGTAGTACAATAACAGGAAGGAAGATCGGGTTGTTGATGTCTGTCTGCCATTCTCGCTCTGTCTGCACAGCGTGCATGAACGCGCTGATGACGTATCCTGTCTGCACGAACCGGGTGCGCAGAGGTATGCTAATACATACGTTGACAGGCAGGTAGGAAAGCCAATTAAAACGCTAGGACTGAGCGTTTTGATTGGACTAACATTTCTTGGTCCTACACCTTCCACAAAATATATAAATACAGATAAATACATTTAGACCACTTAACTTAATGCTTGCTATTGGGATGTGAAGAGACTTTCAACCAGCATAACAAAAAATATTTCTGAAGACAATCACCTATTGCACCTTTAATTGCTTTAATGGTTTGATTTGGCTCTTGAGTTGGAGAGTAAATTAGGCCATGGCAGTGAAGTTGGAGACTGATCAGTGGTAGTTTGCACTTAAAAGCTTTGGCAGAGCTGATCATGTCAGTCATGTTTGTCCAGCGAGGACACTTGTGTTAGTAAGCAGGGCTAAAACCGCCAGTTTTATACCGATTAATTTCCCCAAACTATACCTGATGGTTTGAGAAACTAATTTTAAGTACTTATCTGAATCTTGTAAGCTTTTCCAAAGAAGGCCACATCACATCTGTATACTGCAACAAGTCTGGATGCACATCATCATTCACTTCCAATGTGCCAAAAAGCCTTTCCTTAAACCAACATTTTTAATTAACAGTATAGCCTTCATAGGAACATCCATCACCGTTTCATTTTTAATATTGTTCCCCTCACAGCACTTTGGTGAATTATAAGGTATCATTCATTCTTTCTGTTTGTGCAGGGAACACAAGCCTATATTTACGGTAATGGAAACAAGTCAATTAAGCAGTAACTTATCTTGTTAGTACATTTCAGAAGTTTCAAAATCTCTAATATATATACTTTGCTCTAAGAGCTCACTCACTCCATTTTGATACGCAAATAAGATTTCCAGTGTCACTTACACAGATCAAACCAAAGCAGGATTTATTCCTGCTAAAGCTTGAGCTCAAGTTTTACAGAAAGAGTAGGTGCCATTTCATTGTATTTTATGTGGAATGCCTCACACATGGTTAAAGAGTCGGACTTGTAATCCGAAGGTTGTGGGTTTGAGTCTCAGGTCTGGCAGGGATTGTCGGTGGGGGGAGTGAATGATCAGCGCCCTCTTCCACTCTCAATACCACAACTGAGGTGAGACCCTTGAGCAAGGCACTGAACCCCCAACTGCTCCCCGGGCGCCCAGCAACATGGCTGCCCACTGCTCCGGGTGTGTGTTCACTAATGTGTGTGTGTGCACTTGGATGGGTTAAATGCACAGCACAAAATCCGAGTATGGATCACCATACTTGGCCACACATCACTTCACTCATTTCCCTTTAACTTATATTGTCAATGGCATAATTCCCACTACAGGGCATTAGGAGATGTGAGCCCACAGGAAGAGGCCATTAGGTGGATGAGGAATCACAGCACCGCAAATTTTGACTGTGAATATTTGAACTTAAACCTAAAATATAAATGTGGAATGTGAAATATGAAATATGATTGGTAAAATATGAACTGCTCATTAAATTCCTGGAGAATGGATAGTAGATCAGATTACTCTGTGTAAAATAATTTTGCAAATAAAGTAACAAAACTGGTCCTCTTTTATTTAACTTGAATTTAACTTACTTTCTTTCCCTACCATTTCAGTATTTCCTACTCATGTAATTTACTTTGTTACCTGTAAATTAGTATTGTTTTTATACCTTAAATTGATGAATGAAGTTTTCCTCTGTTTGATTCACCTTACCAAGAAACACTGATATTATTAATGATTGGAGGCCACCTATTAGAGAGAAACAGGAGAGTGTCACTACTTCTTTGAATCACCTCCAATGGCTACAGACCTAAAAATGAAAATTCTGTCATTTACTCACTCTCATGTCGTTACAAACTAATGTGACTTTCTTTGTTCTCAAATTTAGGAATATTTTCTATAATGAGAATGCATCCCAGGATTTTATTTACTGATATTAGAGGGCATCTTAAAGAGCAAAATAAATTTGTGGATGAAGTGTTCAACAGACAGATTTAGGACACTGTATTTCCAATTACCATGACTGGAATACTTTATTTGAAGCAAGTCCCATTTAGCTGACTTACAGCGTATCCCCTGGGATAAATCCCTGATATAACAGGAGCTATCACTTGTTGGCATATTTTCCATACTGACTGCCAAAAATGCTGACCATAATGCCTTTTTCTTCTTTAAGTTTTGCTCTTTCTGCAAATACTGACTCCACGGTGGCTCCACAGGCAGCAGTAGCCTATTCTTGACTCTCCTCCAGGACCCTCTTTTGCCAAAATCAATCATTCTTTCTGTGCCTTTCATTGAAGAGGTGATACAGCAGTGGAGGAGCTTCAGTTTCAAACAAATCTAACTGCTTTATTGGAAATTCAAATAGTGTTTTCTATGCATGTCTTAAGATGTTTTCTCCATTGTTGTACTAGCGACTGGTTCTGAAGACATTGTTTCTCCAGTTGGCAACAAGTTATTGTCATTATGAGTGAGTTTATGAATCACTCAGTCACCTGATTCCTTCAAAATCACTGATTCATACATGAACTGAACAAGGCACATTCCATATGAGTAACTAATTAAATAATCAAGCCAACTGAATCGTTCAGAAGCACTGATTCATGAGAGAGTGTCATATGAATTCAGCTGATTCCTTTAAACCATGTTGGTTTCGTCTGGCCAGAGGAGAACAGCCTGAGCCTGCTTTTTTTCTTAATTTCTGACACTGATGGAGTTTTGGTTCCTTGCCACTTTCACCTTTGGCTTGCTTAGTTGGGGACACTTAATTTTTGACAATACTATTGACTTTGATTGCACAGACACTATTGGAAGAGAACTGAACTGAGCTGGACAAAGACATCACTGAATCAACGATGTACTGCCTTTAATTGAAAAATTGACTGTTAATATTGTCCTCTTTTTAGAGCTGCTTTACAGCAGAATTGAAATTTGTTCGCATTATTGACACACTATTTTCCTGTTTAGCACTGTAAAGCTGTTTGACACAGTCTGTATTGTATAAAGTGCTATATAAATAAAGGTGACTTGACTTGACACAGATCCTTACAGGAAAGAAACCCCGCCAATAGAACTCAAAGATGTGCGACGGTTGTGCTTTAACTTCCTTTACAGGTATTTTCATTTATGGAGCAAAATAGACATAACTGGCAAATTGTGTCTAAAATGTAAGTTACTCAATAGTAACTTCTTGTTTGTTGAACTGTTATATAAAAGCAATATCACACTCGCTATAGTGCTGTTTTTCAAATTAACATGGTTGTGATAACAGTGCTATTTGTATTTGGAACAGAGCTCTTGCTTCTTTGATATTGCTTATATATTCAGTTACAGCTAAAAGTATTTCATCTTACTGAAGTTTGCTCTTAATTGCCTTAATTTAATGTCCGTATAGATCTTTTTTTTGGTACTTCTATGAAACTTTATGGCTATTGTGCATCCTTTTTGAAGTATGAACATACCATTAGTTAAATAATACCATGAATCTGCTGCTCTGTGTTTCACGGAAACCTGGCTGAAAGACGCCAATAAAGCAAGTCATGCGTTTAGAACAACATGGGGCATTTTGTAAATGATGACAAAGTAAAGAAAAGTAAATGAGTAAACTATAAGTAAATTAGTTTTTTGGGTGAACTATCCCATAAGATATAAGAAAATGTAAGAAGCTATACCTCTACAAATGTACTGAGTTTGAAATTTGAATGTATTAGAAGAATGTACTCCCACAAACATTATTTAACCTTGGCAAACTTAGTCTTGTCATTCATCATCCGTCATTCATCTCTTATTCCCAGAGCACCTGACAAGATTTCCCACTCTATATTATTTGCTAAATTGTTTCCTAAATGAAAGTTCAAGTCAAGAGCTTGTACATCTCGTCCTGTCAATCACAGCACAAGAGCTTGTAAGTAGCCTCAGTCCCTTGACAATGTATCCCTCCACCATCTTCCATCTCCATCTTCATTTTTAATCTCTATACATTAACTAATTTTAATTAAGTAGTCAGGGAGGAACTACAGCCACTACAACTTAAATTCCCTTAAAATATCATCATTAAAAATAGGTACCGTAATCTACATAGTCTCTGATTTTTAATATTTAGGATAATATTCTAAGAAATATAATTCTGAAATACTCTATTGTGCATAACGTGAAGGTTTATAGCTTAACGGAGCTTGCAGTATCATATCAACATTAATATTGTCTCAAATTTTTTCCCTAAAACTTCACAAAGCAGTGAAAACAGCCACAATGACCCAGTTGTAAACATAAAAAAGGGAAGTGACGTATGGCAACCCACACTTGGAATTTGTGCTCTGCATTTAACCCATCCAAGAGCACACACACGCACACAGTGAACACACACCCGGAGCAGTGGGCAGCCATATTGCTGCGGTGCCCGGGGAGCAGTTGGGGGTTCTGTGCCTTGCTCAAGGGTCTCACCTCAGTCGTGGCACTGATGGTGGAAGAGAGCGCTGGTTATTCACTCCCCCCACCGACAATTCCTACCAGACCTGTGACTTGAACTCACAACTTTCACCGACTATCTAACCATTAGGCCACAACTGCCACAACTGCCTCAAGTAATAGTTAATCTAAAAATGAACATTTACTTTCAAAAATTTACTCAGACCATCCAAGATGTTAGATGAGCTTGTTTCTTTATCAGAACAGATTTGGGGAAATTTAGCATTACATCACTTGCTCACCAATAAATCCTCTGCGGAGAATAGGTGCTGTCAGATCGAGAGGTTACAACAGCTGATAAAAACATCACAATAATCCACAAGTATTCCACACAACACCAGTCCAACAATTAAAGTCTTGTGAAGTGAAAAGCAGCATGTTTGAAACATAATCCAGAATAACACATAATTCATAATAACACATCATCTAGAGAAAAAGTCTATCCTCTGTTGTACTCTGCCACGAACGCCGGTGAAGATTCCTCAGTCGGTAATTTCACAATAAATTGATATAATTAAAGTCTAATGTGTTTCACAGTCAACACGTGGCTTTTTGGCTAGGTTTAAAAGGAAAAGTGCACTTTTAGATAAACAAGGCAACATAGTAGATGCACTTGTAGAGATAGAAAAACAAAGTTCTTTAAGACCCGCGGGGTTGCTTGTAATAAAGATTTAAATGCAAAAGAAAAGGCACGATCGACTGTTGGCTATATGCTCTATTTAAATGTTTTGCCACTTGCTTGAGCAACTTAATATATAAACCTAGAAGTCAAATGCATGAATAATACGTTGTTTATATTTATTGAGTTTAAACGTCTATGAACGTCTATTAAAATGTCTATGAAATATTGTATTACTGTACTGTGATAAAAGAGAATGCTGAAAAAGCTTTTTCAGTTACAACGTTTGGATTTAAAATCCAAATAATGGATAAATGATGTGTTTGTGGCCTAAACAGTAGTGATACAAAGTCCGATTCATTTCCGTGAACCGGTTCTTTTCAGACAGTTCGACTCATTGAACCATTTCAAAAAAAGCAGATTCATCGGTTCCTGACGTCATCAAGCAATGATGTCACTACGCATTTTTTTTTTACAACTCAGTGCCATGTTGTATCATTGAAACATTCAAAAAGTATAAAGAAAGAATAAACCTCTTATAAACTCCTTGATTTCGCTTAACTTAAAATATGATCTGCATGCACAATAAACCGTGCTAAAATTTAGGTTTTAATAAAAATCCAGGACTTTTTAAAGGAGTTTCAACTTTAGTTAGTCTGTAATGTTGCTGTTTGAGCATAAAAAAGATCTGCAAAGTTACAAAGCTCAAAGTCCAATTCAAAAGGAGATATTTTATTTAACAGAAATCACTTTTCAAAAACTACAACGAACGACTTGTTTGGACTACAACGCATATTTTCCGGGATTTGTGATATCACAAAGATCGACAAATGGGACGAGACCTGGTTGAGCTGCACTAGAAAAGGCAGTGAGTGTCATCACTATGTCAGAGACACGCTAGCTTTCCCAAGGCAGACGAACGCAGGTGGCTTTGGTAAGGGGCATGACATTTCCCGACCAGGCGCCGAGTGCTGCCAATCACAACACACACTGGCCCAGCTAACCAATCACAGTACATTTCGTATTTCAGAAGGCGGGCCTTCATTTGATACAGGAACTATTCGAGCCGTTCATGCCAGACTGGGGAGAGAGGTGTTGTAATAATGTAAAATATGTGAAAAAATAATGTGTTTTTCGAACAACCTAGTATGAGAGCCTGTTCTAGTACACCCCCAAAACAAAATCAAGACTTTGTAAAAGAGCATAATAGGACCCCTTTAATAGAATGATTCATAAGCATATCTCCAGGTGCCTATGTTTTGTTTGTTATAAAGAAACTTGACGCATCAGGCTCGTTTAAGTCCTCGGGGATACTCACTCGTCAGAATCCTCGGCAATCCTCTGCAAACTTCGATAGTTGGTTGAACCGGCTCATTCGGTTCTTTTTGAGTCGGACGTGTTACTTCGGCTGTGCGTCCTGCGTCATCAACTCAGAACTAAAGTTTGATTCAGTTCGATTTTGTGAACCGGCTCAACCGGTTACTTCCTGAGAACCGACTCAAAAGAACGATTCGTTCAAGAATTGAACATTGCTACTAAACAGCCGTGGATCAGTAGCAGACTGCAAACGTGTCCTGTGTGAAAGCACTATGAGTCCGTGCTGCTTCTACACCGCATACGTACCGCACATGGACCGCATGCGCACTGCAGACGGAGTATGTGTGAAACCGGTGTCACTGCGAAGTGTTGTTTGCCCCTGCTACATTTCTGAGCGTTATTTTCACTGTTATTCTTTCCGTGTTTGACTCTGCTTCGGATTACTTTGTACGACTGTTTGCTGCCTGCCTACCACTTGTGCCTGGACTACCTCTATTCCTGATTGCTGCCTGCCCTAACCTTCTGCCTGTCATGACCACGATTACTGCTCTGTCTCTGATAGTGTTGTTTGCCCTGATATCTCGACCCATGCCTGTCTGTACTCTGAGCTTGTCATACTTTAATAAACTGCACATGGATCCCACTCAGGGGAGTTTTTTGAGAGTGCCTGAACTCGCACTATACTGAAGTCAGTCAAATACATTCTACGGTCAAATACTGTTCCTTGACAATGTAAATGTTCTTTGCTCGCTTTCTCTGTATAATTTATTCACTGTTTGAATAACTTTGGACGGTACAGGTAATAAAATATTAATTCATTACATCTGTGAACATGATTCAAACATCTCTGGGTGAGGATCAGCGCCCCTCGTCAGCTCCGAGCGGCTTCGGCTTGATTTCCTTTGGCGGATTTGAGGAGGAGGCTGTCTCTGATGACTCCGTGGCTGAATTCGAAATTGCCCCCTATAACTTACCCTCATTCACTACATTATTCCTACATTAGGTCACTAATTCAGTTCACTAGAAGGAGTGAATGAAAACGAGTGAGTGAATTCGGACACTGAGTGCACCGGAAGGACTGCCGCTTTTGCATAGTTTGTGCTTGCTGTTTATTAATCATTTGAAACTGGCAGCTCCAGTAGTAAGATTAAAGTATTTATCTTGAACTCTGTAATGGAAATTTTGTATAAACCCTAGTTAAACAATTTAATAATCAGTTTACAATTAATTTATACCTGTGTTGCCATGGATAAGCGCTTTATAAAATGAATGGATGGATGATTCAGCTGTGGGCGCCATCTAGCGAGACGTGGGAATTAATTTGGCACGGGACTCTCACAGTGCATTATGGGTATTCTCTAGCCATTGAGCGTGCACCGGTTGTACACTCGTTCTTGTGGTGCATTGTGGGATTGAATAAGTGCACTCGAGAACGTCCACTATGGTTTCGGACACCACTAAAAATGACTGTCCCCTCAAATAGTACCCTATTTAGGGGTATAGGGGGCGATTTCAGATACAGTCCATGTCATTGATGGCTTCAGATGCTGAAGGGTGGGCGTGTTCCGGCGAAGAGCCTGAAACCCCGCCTCCAATGCAGACAACACGGTCCAGTGTGCACAGCGAGCTGATCTGCATTCTAACTAAGGCTGTGGAGGATCTCGGCCTGGCTTGGTCGGCTCTAGTCTCACGTAGCCAGACCTTCAGACTGACGGCAGAAGGTCTGGGAACCTTGGCTACATCGTGAGTTGAGTGAATCGTTACATCCCTATTGTAACGCTGAGTCAGAGGCGTGCGGATCCACTTGCAGCTTTTATTAGAATAACAGGCAGAGTAAAACAGGCAGTATTCAGTCAACAGCGTCATGTACAGCAGGGGTAATCCAAGAGAGTAAACAGTGGCAGAGCGAGGGTCAGGGCAGGTGGCAGAGAATCACACTAGTAAGAACAGTCCGAGGTAATACACAAGAGACGACAAGATAGGGGATAAACGCTCAGAAATGTAGCCGGGGAAATACAAGACTTCGCAAACATAGAGAGTCTGGGAGCTGCTTAAATAGGGAAGCTAAGGGGGAACACCTGTGCCGTAATCAGTCCCAGGTACGGGGTGTCTGGGAGATGTAGTCCATGAACGTTAGTACTCGGGAGAGGGTGTCCTCCAGAGGCCATCGGAGAGAGCCACAGAAGCCCGATTCGTGACAGAGCCCCCCCCCCTGCGAGCGGCTCCTGAAGCGAACCGGTTCTTTTCAGACAGTTCGACTCATTGAACCATTTAAAAAAAAGCAGATTCATCGGTTCCTGACGTCATCAAGCAATGATGTCACTACGCATTTTTTTTAACAACTCAGTGCCATGTTGTATCATTGAAACATTCAAAAAGTATACAGAAAGAATAAACCTCTTATAAACTCCTTGATTTCGCTTAACTTAAAATATGATCTGCATGCACAATAAACCGTGCTAAAATTTAGGTTTTAATAAAAATCCAGGACTTTTTAAAGGGGTTTCAACTTTAGTTAGTCTGTAATGTTGCTGTTTGAGCATAAAAAAGATCTGCAAAGTTACAAAGCTCAAAGTCCAATTCAAAAGGAGATATTTTATTTAACAGAAATCACTTTTCAAAAACTACAACGAACGACTCGTTTGGACTACAACGCATATTTTCCGGGATTTGTGATATCACAAAGATCGACAAATGGGACGAGACCTGGTTGAGCTGCACTAGAGAAGCCAGTGAGTGTCATCACTATGTCAGAGACACGCTAGCTTTCCCAAGGCAGACGAACTCATCCGGGTTTAAATCAAATTTTAATTTGATATTGACGCAATATTTACACTAAAGCTAGCAGGCGGCTATGGTAAGGGGCATGACATTTCCCGACCAGGCGCCGAGTGCTGCCAATCACAACACACACTGGCCCAGCTAACCAATCACAGTACATTTCGTATTTCAGAAGGCGGGCCTTCATTTGATACAGGAACTATTCGAGCCGTTCATGCCAGACTGGGGAGAGAGGTGTTGTAATAATGTAAAATATGTGAAAAAATAATGTGTTTTTCGAACAACCTAGTATGAGAGCCTGTTCTAGTACACCCCCAAAACAAAATCAAGACTTTGTAAAAGAGCATAATAGGACCCCTTTAATAGAATGATTCATAAGCATATCTCCAGGTGCCTATGTTTTGTTTGTTATAAAGAAACTTGACGCATCAGGCTCGTTTAAGTCCTCGGGGATACTCACTCGTCAGAATCCTCGGCAATCCTCTGCAAACTTCGATAGTTGGTTGAACCGGCTCATTCGGTTCTTTTTGAGTCGGACGTGTTACTTCGGCTGTGCGTCCTGCGTCATCAACTCAGAACTAAAGTTTGATTCAGTTCGATTTTGTGAACCGGCTCAACCGGTTACTTCCTGAGAACCGACTCAAAAGAACGATTCGTTCAAGAATTGAACATTGCTACTAAACAGCCGTGGATCAGTAGCAGACTGCAAACGTGTCCTGTGTGAAAGCACTATGAGTCCGTGCTGCTTCTACACCGCATACGTACCGCACATGGACCGCATGCGCACTGCAGACGGAGTATGTGTGAAACCGGTGTCACTGCGAAGTGTTGTTTGCCCCTGCTACATTTCTGAGCGTTATTTTCACTGTTATTCTTCCCGTGTTTGACTCTGCTTTGGATTACTTTGTACGACTGTTTGCTGCCTGCCTACCACTTGTGCCTGGACTACCTCTATTCCTGATTGCTGCCTGCCCTGACCTTCTGCCTGTCATGACCACGATTACTGCTCTGTCTCTGATAGTGTTGTTTGCCCTGATATCTCGACCCATGCCTGTCTGTACTCTGAGCTTGTCATACTTTAATAAACTGCACATGGATCCCACTCAGCCTGAGTCCTTGTTACATACTCTCAGATCAAAAACCACCAACATATTTGTTTAGAATGGTTTTAGACTAATTTTGCTTGTAAACAGTGCTAAATCTGTGCATATTTTTTTCCTGATTCAGACAAAAACTTTTTCACTGGATAAAGCAATAGTATTTTAGGAATGGGTTGAAATTAAATATGCCTTATGATGAATTTGTTTCTTACAAACACACAACTTTTCACTTCACAAGTTGGTAATTAATGAACTGGAGTCATGTGGATCACTTGTGTATTGTAACGTTTTATCTGCTGTTTGGACTCTCATTCTGATGGCCCATTCACTGCAGAGGATCGACTGGTGAGCAAGTGATGTAATACTAAATTTCACCAAATCGGTTCAGACGAAGAAAAAAACTCATCTACATACTGGATGGTCTTGGGGTGAGTAAATTTTCAGCAAATTTTAATTTCCCTTTCAAACGATCTCTCCCGTTGCGTTGCTGACACTTATGGTGAAACTGCTGTTTACTCTGATACTGAAGCCTGATTTGTTCACGTTCGTGTAACTGCACGAACCGATGGCACTTCAACCCACCAAAAGGGGAGGAGCCGACCACTATATAAGTCGGCTCTGAGCACCGTTTTGTCAGAATTTGTCTCCTTCAGTGACAAAGATCATCTCCTTGCTGACTCTGCAAGCAAGAAGCCGAAGAGAAAGAAGAAAGAAGTTCAGCATGCTGCTCGTCACTGTGAGAAGGAGACCCCGGCAGCGGAAGAAGCCTTGCGGCCATCTGGTGCATTTAAAAGCAAATTTATAAGCAAATTTCCAGCAACATTGTTTCAAATGTCATGTCGCGAGAGTGGCTCTGCATGATGCAGATGCGCACGGTGAGTGCGTCGCCTGTCTGGGCAGAGCCCACACAGAGGCTGCGCTCATTGGGAAGGAATGTTCTCACTGTGAGAATATGAGTCTTTCACTTTTTTAAAGGCACAATATGTAAGATTTTCGTAATAAGATATCCAAAAATCATTTGCACAGTGTTATATATTTCATATGTGTTTATGTTATCCCAAAGTTCCCAAGGATTTATAAAACCAGAGAAATTCCAATTTTAAATAATGGGCAAATTCGAAATGGCTTTTTTGCGCCCTTGAAGGGCACTTTGGGAAAGGGACGCCATTTGTAGGGACGTTCAAAACAAAAGTGAACAACTGAATCCCTTCACGAAGGGCCCTTCCAGAAGTCTGTTATCGAAGGGAACGTGAGAAAGTCACTTCACAGAAATTATTTCTGTTTGTGATCATGAGATCTTCAGATAGGAGATCTTGTGATGCATTTTAAAGCAAAGTTGGGGTTGATTCACACACAAACGTAAGTAGAATAGGCTAATTAAATTGGTCTTTATTTTACTGTAATACAAAATATTTTTTGCCAGTGATAGAAATATGATTTAAGATGGTAGTGTAAGCAAGTTTAGTTTGAAAAAGTTTAATAGTAAATAAGACACAATTAGACCATATTTGAATAAAATAATAATAATAAGAAATATTTATTTGCAACAAAGTGCTGAATGCTGAACGCACGTGCAGAGTTTCCTTCGCCAAGGGAGTTCCAAACGCTTACACGAGACAGTAATGGCCTACATCCTTCAAAGAACACACTTCAAGGGCTCTGCCCTTTCAAGGGAGTATGGCATAGGGATTCTCACTTCCTTTTGGAATTCTATCAATGACGTAATATCCGTGCTATCGGTTTCCGCTTTTAGAAACTATGGCAACACATGGATGAAAATGTTGCTGTACAGTTAAACTAAATCTATTACGGCTGTCGCAAATAAAATGAAAGTTTTGACTGCAGTCTGCGGTATTAAATTGAGATCTGCTCAAAGTTGCACCATGATTCTTTTTACGAGTTTTTACAGTGTTGTGCATTATAACCAATCACACACGAGTCTGTTGAGCTTATGAATGCAATGGCCAATCAGAGGCGTTCAGATGATTCATCGCTGAAACACTGGAGTTTTGTTGTTCAGTGCGCACCCTCATTGACTGAATTCTGCTCTCTCGCGAATTCTCTCATTATAAACAACAAAGTGCAGATGATGTAAGTAGGAGATTCATTCATTAAACAGTGTATAAACAGCTGATTTAAAGGGGAGTTTTTTGAGAGTGCCTGAACTCGCGCTATACTGAAGTCAGTCAAATACATTCTACGGTCAAATACTGTTCCTTGACAATGTAAATGTTCTTTGCTCGCTTTCTCTGTATAATTTATTCGCTGTTTGAATAACTTTGGACGGTACAGGTAATAAAATATTAATTCATTACATCTGTGAACATGATTCAAACATCTCTGGGTGAGGATCAGCGCCCCTCGTCAGCTGCGAGCGGCTTCGGCTTGATTTCCTTTGGCGGATTTGAGGAGGAGGCTGTCTCTGGTGACTCCGTGGCTGAATTCGAAATTGCCCCCTATAACTTACCCTCATTCACTACATTATTCCTACATTAGGTCACTAATTCAGTTCACTAGAAGGAGTGAATGAAAACGAGTGAGTGAATTCGGACACTGAGTGCACCGGAAGGACTGCCGCTTTTGCATAGTTTGTGCTTGCTGTTTATTAATCATTTGAAACTGGCAGCTCCAGTAGTAAGATTAAAGTATTTATCTTGAACTCTGTAATGGAAATTTTGTATAAACCCTAGTTAAACAATTTAATAATCAGTTTACAATTAATTTATACCTGTGTTGCCATGGATAAGCGCTTTATAAAATGAATGGATGGATGATTCAGCTGTGGGCGCCATCTAGCGAGACGTGGGAATTAATTTGGCACGGGACTCTCACAGTGCATTATGGGTATTCTCTAGCCATTGAGCGTGCACCGGTTGTACACTCGTTCTTGTGGTGCATTGTGGGATTGAATAAGTGCACTCGAGAACGTCCACTATGGTTTCGGACACCACTAAAAATGACTGTCCCCTCAAATAGTACCCTATTTAGGGGTATAGGGGGCGATTTCAGATACAGTCCATGTCATTGATGGCTTCAGATGCTGAAGAGTGGGCGTGTTCTGGCGAAGAGCCTGAAACCCCGCCTCCAATGCAGACAACACGGTCCAGTGTGCACAGCGAGCTGATCTGCATTCTAACTAAGGCTTTCAGATGCGGAAGAGTGGGCGTGTTCTGGCGAAGAGCCTGAACCCCCGCCTCCAATGCAGACAACACGGTCCAGTGTGCACAGCGAGCTGATCTGCATTCTAACTAAGGCTGTGGAGGATCTCGGCCTGGCTTGGTCGGCTCTAGTCTCACGTAGCCAGACCTTCAGACTGACGGCAGAAGGTCTGGGAACCTTGGCTGCTTTTAATGGCCAAGGACCGCCCAAGAGGCCAAATGACTATGTTTTAAAGATTCTATGCCGATAGAATCTAAACTTTAAATCTAAACTTTAAATATTTCACATACTTTTGAAAATCCAGAGTTTAGCGCTCATTGTCACAGTTGTAAACACAACGGCTTTCTTCTAACATAAGGGGGTTTGGCTTCACGGCATATTTGTTTCCAGGTGGAACGTTAAACGCGACACGCACGTCTCCAGGAAATCCGGTATAATTCAACCAATCCAATGATGATTTTGAAACTCCCGAAGTGCTTCCAATTTTGTGTACCATATGCAATACGCATCAGACGTTCAGCCCAACGGTCCGTGGGGGTGACTTCTGAGGCTGAGACTAGGTCGGCTCCAGAAGAGCCCATCCGTGGCCTCCTTGACGAGTGGTACCTGAAGGGACGCCATCAACCAGACATGTCCACAAGGCTTTCATCTGAAGTCCGAGTCTGAAGTCTTTAAGCTTGAGTCAGAGTCAAGTCTGGAGTCTTTCATCACGAGTCTGAGGTGAGTCTGGAGTCATTTAATTAATTCTTAATTGTAAATAAATTCGCATCCTTAGAAATCCTATTTACAAGGTTGTATTTTAAAGACAAAATATGTTCCAGGGATACTACTAGAATTCTAGCTCAAATTGTCTTCCACTACCTGTACAAATCCAAGATACAAAAATACATAAATACATGTAAAATTATGAATTTGAGGAGGTCCATTCATATTCAAAATCATCTGTAACATCATGATGTAGCCACTAGATGCTAATTAATCTAATTCTAGATCTAATTAATCACAAATTAATCATTCATAAAGTTTAGCTGAGAATATGCCCCCCAAAAGACCATTTAAAATATTGTGTTAGATGAGTAAAGCATTGAATAGACATTACAAAAAGTAGCTTTAGAAAGAAATATTTTGATTCAAAAGGGCTCGCAAAAAAGCCAGACGTCCGGGGGCTATTGTGTTTTCCAGTCGGGCTACCAAAATGTATGGCCGGGCCATCTTGAACAGTGATATTAAAATTCCTTCCTTGATTTGCATTGTTCGCTAGCTTGTAGGGGTAAAACGGATCATAGTTGATCGTTTGGACATGTTTCTAAGTCTTGCCGATTTAAACATTCAAGTGTTTTAAACCATTCAGGCGCAATCGGAGCTGCGCACACTCATTCAAAGCACGCACAGAGAGCCGCGTTTCAGACAATGCGCCTACACAGAATTGATTCGTCTTTCGCATATCCTTGCATCTGAATGAACACATACACACAAAATTATCTAAAAATAAATGTCTTGGCAAGTATTCTAGTAAACACAGTCGGTTATGTCTTAAGTGAATGTAAACAGTGGTGAAAGAAATCTCAAGTGCATCATTATATTGGATCTGTGCATTTGGTCTTAAAGGGTCAGTAGCCTATAAATACCTGCTGTTCCATAAGCGTCACCTGCTGTCAGAGAGTGACATTTGCGTCTCATTCACAGAGCTAAAATCAAACCATTCTGTTGTTGCTTCAAATTTCGAAATTATACAATCTAATTGAAATCTAAATAACATGTATTTAGCATCTTTGTTTGGATAATGGTTAAATGCAGTGGTTGCATCTGGTTTTAAATGGAAAAAGCACAGCCAAAGCTGTAGTTTGTTTATGAAAAGATTTATTTTATTTGTATTATTTAATTATTTGATTTGGGATTTGTTTAAAAAAAATTAAAGTTAGTTTTATTATTTGACATATTTAAATTTCACAAAGAAATGTGCAGCATTTTGTTGGAGAAATAATAAAAGGACACCTTTTCATTTATAATTTGTCTTAAATCTCATTTTGTTAAAAAGAAAAATTGTATTGTGAAATCAGTATCGTGAATCGTATCGGTGGATGGTTTGCGGAGAGAATTCTGTGCGTATTCCGCACACAGGAGAAAGCGACTCCAGTCGCTCTGATTCTGATGGCAGTTGGCACGCAGAAAGCGGGTCAATTCCTGGTTTAATCTTTCGACCTGGCCATTCGACTGTGGGTAGTATCCAGAAGTGAGGCTGACGTTAATATTGAGGTGTTGGCAGAACGCAGACCAAACTCGGGAAGTGAACTGAGGACCACGGTCTGAGACAATAGAAGTCCGTAGAAACGGAAGACCTGTTCGAGGAGTACCTCTGCAGTTTCAAAGGCTGTGGGCAGTTTATTCAGGGGTATGAGACGGCATGCCTTCGAGAAACGCTCAATGACCATTAAGATGGTGGTAAAGTTCCTTGAGCTGGGGAGATCAGTGACAA
>NW_015505394.1:2036202-2036662 GCF_001515645.1 Sinocyclocheilus grahami | reverse complement strand
CTAATTGAAATCTAAATAACATGTATTTAGCATCTTTGTTTGGATAATGGTTAAATGCAGTGGTTGCATCTGGTTTTAAATGGAAAAAGCACAGCCAAAGCTGTAGTTTGTTTATGAAAAGATTTATTTTATTTGTATTATTTAATTATTTGATTTGGGATTTGTTTAAAAAAAATTAAAGTTAGTTTTATTATTTGACATATTTAAATTTCACAAAGAAATGTGCAGCATTTTGTTGGAGAAATAATAAAAGGACACCTTTTCATTTATAATTTGTCTTAAATCTCATTTTGTTAAAAAGAAAAATTGTATTGTGAAATCAGTATCGTGAATCGTATCGCATCACATCACATCACATCGTGAGTTGAGGGAATCGTTACATCCCTATTGTAACGCTGAGTCAGAGGCGTGAGGATCCATTTGCAGCTTTTATTAGAATAACAGGCAGAGTAAAACAGGC
>NW_015505394.1:2035714-2036131 GCF_001515645.1 Sinocyclocheilus grahami | reverse complement strand
TAGGGGATAAACGCTCAGAAATGTAGCCGGGGAAATACAAGACTTCGCAAACATAGAGAGTCTGGGAGCTGCTTAAATAGGGAAGCTAAGGGGGAACACCTGTGCCGTAATCAGTCCCAGGTATGGGGTGTCTGGGAGATGTAGTCCATGAACGTTAGTACTCGGGAGAGGGTGTCCTCCAGAGGCCGTCGGAGAGAGCCACAGAAGCCCGATTCGTGACAGAGCCCCCCCCTGCGAGCGGCTCCTGAAGCGAGGAGGAGAAAGAAGCCGAGGCCTTCCACAGGAGCGAGGGGCAGGATTGCGATTATGGGTTCTATGGAATTCAGTAGTGAGTGAAGGGTCCAGGATATCCTGAGAATTAACCCACGATCTCTCCTCAGGACCATACCCCTCCCAGTCAATGAGGTATTGCAGTAA
>NW_015505394.1:2035128-2035503 GCF_001515645.1 Sinocyclocheilus grahami | reverse complement strand
GTGAGATACGATAATTAGAGGGAAGAGCTAAACGGTAAGATACAGGTGTGATCTGTCTAATGATTTTGAATGGACCCACGTACCTGGGACTCAACTTCTTGCACGGAAGCCAAAGGCGAAGGTCTCTTGTGGAGAGCCAGACCCATTGTCCTGGGAAGTAAGCGGGACCTGACCTCCTGTGACGGTCGGCCTGTTCCTTCACCCTGCGGATGGCGAGTTGAAGGTGCACATGAGCAACATTCCATGTCTCCTCACTTTACTGGAGCCAGTCGTTGATAGCAGGGAGCTCTGAGGGTTCTCCGGACCAGGGAAACAGGGGTGGTTGGAAACCGAGTACACATTGAAAAGGCGTAAGGCCGGTGGATGGTTTGCGGA
>NW_015505394.1:2031765-2034039 GCF_001515645.1 Sinocyclocheilus grahami | reverse complement strand
AGGCACGCAGAAAGCGGGTCAATTCCTGGTTTAATCTTTCGACCTGGCCATTCGACTGTGGGTAGTATCCAGAAGTGAGGCTGACGTTAATATTGAGGTGTTGGCAGAACGCAGACCAAACCCGGGAAGTGAACTGAGGACCACGGTCTGAGACAATAGAAGTCCGTAGAAACGGAAGACCTGTTCGAGGAGTACCTCTGCAGTTTCAAAGGCTGCCGAATGAAACGTCTATAAAAGTTAGCGAAACCCAAGAAACGCTGCAGTTCCCTTACCGTCGTCGGTTGAGGCCAGTTGAGCACAGACTGTACCTTCCTGTCATCCATAGCTACCCCCTCAGCGCTAATGATGTAACCAAGAAAAGAGGTAACTGTCTGGTGGAACTCACATTTCTCCATCTTGGCATATAGCTGGTTGTCAATGAGCCTCTGAAGTACAGCCCGCACGTGCTGCACATGTGAGTCCAGGGTATCCGAATAGATCAAGATATAATCTATATAGACTATGACCCCCCGATTCAGCATGTCCTGGAAAACATCGTTAATGAAAGCTTGGAAGACTGAAGGACTGTTTACCAGGCCGAACAGCATGACGAGGTATTCATAGTGCCCTGACGTTGTTGAGAAAGCCGTCTTCCACTCGTCTCCCTCCCGAATGCGAATAAGATTGTAGGCGCTGCGAAGGTCGAGCTTGGTGAAATATTTAGCAATGCAGAGTTGTTCTAGAGCTGCTGGAACTAGAGGTAGAGGGTACTGGAATTTGACTGTCATCTCATTTAGACTGCGGTAATCAATGCATGGACGGAGACCTCCCTCTTTCTTTTTGACAAAGAAGAAACTAGCTGACGCAGGTGAGGTGGAAGTTGCGAGGCTTTGGTCTTAATGAAAGCGTCAGCAAGATCCTAGTACTCAGAGGGTATTCTCGGAACCGGTGAATCATCTGATATCTGGGCTGGTTGGGGAGATGAGGGCGGTAGGCTGGTGAGTAAACAATTCCGTTGGCAGGAGTCAGACCACTGTAGAATCTGCTTAGTGGTCCATGAGATCCGGGGTTTGTGTCTTTCTAGCCAGGGCAGACCAAGGATGATGGGATTCAGAGGAGAGTCAATAGCAAAGAGTCGGATGGTTTCGGTGTGAAGTATGCCAGTTCGCAAACACAGGTCCTGGGTTATGAATTTGATCTGTCCTGTGCCCAGAAGACGTCCATCTAAGGCGGCCACTGCCACCCGGGATTAACATGGAACAAGAGGGAAGTTATGAGTATTGGCAAACCCTATGTCAATGAAATTCCCCGCAGCCCCCGAATCTATCAATGCTACGGTCTCAGTGCACTTATCATTAAACGTTAGAGCAATGGGAACTACTAAACAGTTAATGGAATCAGGAGTGGCACTCACCGTAGTGTAACTTCGAGCAGATGGTCGGGTGGGACAGGAAGCTCTCATATGACCGGATAGACCGCAGTAGAGACAGAGACGATTCCGCATTCTTCTCTCTCGTTCCGCATCGGTGAGGCGAGTGAAACCAATCTGCATGGGTTCCGATTCAACGGGAGATGTGGCCGCTGTAGGATACACAGAAAATGGACGAGAAGGACATCGTGCCCGCATCAGGTTATCTATGCGGATGGAGAGCTCAATGAACTGTTCGAGGGACCTCCCCTCATCACGGCAGGCGAGCTCTGACTGTAGCTCGCCCGTGAGTCCCTTGCGATACAGCAGTTTAAGTGGTTCATCCTCCCATCCTGCCTGTGCCGCTAGAGCGCGGAATGAGAGAGCATAATCCGCAGCCGTGCTTCGTCCCTGTCGCAGAGCGAGTAACTGTTCGCCCGGCTCCCTTCCGCACGCTGAATGCTCGAATACCTCGCGGAATCGTCTCAGGAAACAGTCAAATGATGGGAATGACAGCTGTCTCCCCTCCCAAGCAGCAGTGACCCAGTCCAGTGCTCGTCCAGTTAACAGAGAGCAAACAAATGAAACCCGACTATCGTCGGTGGGGTAGAACTGCGGTTGTTGATCTACAAACATGGAGCATTGTAATAAAAAACCCTTACATCTTTCCGGTGAGCCGTCAAACTTCTCGGGGAAAGCCAGATGTGGGCTGGTCAACGAGTGACTGGGATTGGGAACCGCTTGAGACGGAACGGATGGAGGAATGCTCGGCTCAGGCATGGTGACGCGAAGGGCTTGTAGCGTCCTCACCATCTCCTCGGTGAGCGCGGTGAGTCGTTGCAGCTCTTGCTGATGAGACGCTAACATGGAGGCCTGGGCAGAAACCT
>NW_015505394.1:2028382-2031656 GCF_001515645.1 Sinocyclocheilus grahami | reverse complement strand
AGCGTCACGTACAGCAGGGGTAATCCAAGAGCGTAAACAGTGGCACAGCGAGGGTCGGGGCAGGCAGCAGAGAATCACACTAGTAAGAACAGTCCGAGGTAATACACAAGAAACGACAAGATAGGGGATAAACGCTCAGAAATGTAGCCGGGGCAATACAAGACTTCGCAAACATAGAGAGTCTAGGAGCTGCTTAAATAGGGAAGCTAAGGGGGAACACCTGTGCCGTAATCAGTCCCAGGTACGGGGTGTCTGGGAGATGTAGTCCATGAACATTAGTACTCGGGAGAGGGTGCCCTCCGGAGGCCGTCGAGGAGAGCCACAGAGGCCCGATTCGTGACACCTATATGCTACTAGTTTTTGCTGTGGTATCAAAGAAGTATTCTGTTATTTAATTAATAAAGAACCATATTTTTTTGCTCATCTGCAAAATTACACGATCTGATATGATAATGCAATATCCGAGCCATGGGTTTTGTGATCTGTTGCACCCCTATTCTCTTGACTTGTTATTTTGAAGAAAAAAAGCAATCACTGAAGTTTTTAATCATGCTGATTTGTCCGCAGTGAAGTTCAGCTGGTGTCGGGCTACTTAAATTAATTTTTGGGCTACCAAAATCTGAAGAATGTCTGCTCGAAGGGCTACCAGCGATTTTGTGAGCCCTGTTCAACATAGCATAAATAATGATAATAGATGGACATTAGTGTTCTTTTTTAAACTGAGAATTGGAATATGAATTTTAAAAAAAAACATGAAATGATACTCAAAATATGAAACTAGATGTTAAGCACCCCTGCCTGTGTAAGGCATACCTTCAGAGGTCTAGAGGCAATGGTGGTATGTCCTTACCTAACCTAAGTTTTACTATAGGGCAGCTAATATACAAAATGTACTGTACTGGTGGCATTATCACCTTTTGCTCAATAGATGGAAATAAATGCTCACAAGCAAATTTCCCTTCCAGCACTTCTTGCAACTAAATTACAATTAATCTCTTACACTTCGATTGATTTCCCAGTGGTGAAACTCTCGTTGAGGATTTGGACCCAATTCAGGAAATCATTTGTTTTCAGGAGCCTTCTCTTCTTAGACCTTTGGCCCGTAATCACTTTTTTCACCTTCAGTGAAAGCGCCAGGTGGCGCTTTAGGAGTGGCAGAAATATAGCGGTTTCCACTTGTAACGGCAGTACACAAAGAATTTAAAACGTGCAGTGCTCATGTTTATTCAATTAAATCACAGCCTTTTGAAGTTTAATCGTCACATTAAGCTATATCAAAATGCTTGTCTTTCTGTCCCCAAATTCAAGACCTCCTGAAATCATAATTAAGACTTTCTTGTACTATTTAAGACTTATGGCCTTAAATTTGACACAACCAAATTAAAGACTTTTTAAGGACCCGTCAACTTTCCTAATTTTTGAGAATGCCATTGTTTTATCACTCACTGAAAGTTTCATCTGTCTGTGCGTCGCTTTCTGCTCTCTTCACTACACGTCTGACCATATCAACAGTCAACTGTAGTAGCAACCCATGGTGCTAGAGGACCCAAACAGCTCTACAGAGCTGAACTAGATGTGCTTGATATAAATTCGATTTGATTAGAAATCAGCATTTTGCATTTATTTATGTCATAATGTCAAAAGGCTTTGCGATCTGGATTCGGATTGTCCAGTTTTTTACTAAATTACCTGTTATAGGTCAATAAACTCCCCACTGGAAGGGTTTCAGGACAAGCACGGCGGATACAACTCAAGCCATTTTTAGCTTTTTATTGCGTACACATACACAATAATCATTCGCAAGCAAGGTAGCCTGAATGTTACTGCTACGCTAGCCTATCTGTTAGTTATATGTGACATTTTAGCTTGTCAGTTAACTAATCAGTTAGGATGCTAGGTTATAAACCGGCAAGTGTACCAGTCCTGATCAAAAACAGAACGAAAATGAAAAAAACGACGCATGCGCACTAACTACGCATAAACAGATACACGATCTGGTGACTAGGAACGACAATAAGACTAATCTGTAACCTAGTAGGATTATAACATATATGAAATATAACATAAATGTGCCTGCATTTAAAATAAGATGGTACATTTACACACCTATTTCTTCAAATACCCCAGAACATAATAACAACATCTATCATTTGTAATATACATACTGTACGCAAATAATAGTGACACCTGCCGGAAAGTTCTACAGACATTTTATTATTGGCTCATGCTTTCAGGAGCCCTCAGTACGGGTGCTCTGGGGCTGGGCTCACAGAGTGGATTCATTTTGCACTTGCTTATAGCATGACACTATTGGATGCGCTCCCCATAAGCATCAGCGATGCAATGGGAGAGACCGTTTGAAAGGGAACACTCCGGTTACTGATGTTGGTTCCCTTAGATAAGGGAACGAGCGTTGCATAGGCTGCCATGCTATAAGGCTGCACGCGACTTATATAGCGGCTGGCTCCTCCCCTTTTGGCGGGTTGAAGCGCCATCGGGTCGTGCAGTTACACGAATGTGAACAAATCAGGATTCAGTATCAGAGTAAACAGGAGTTTCCCCATAAGCGTCAGTGATGCAATGCTCGTTCCCTTATCTCAGGGAGCCAAGGTTACATTAGTAACCGGAGCATTTTAGGTGAACTATTCCTTTAAGAGTAGTCTTGTGGACTTTGATATTCTGGCTAATCTGTGCACATTTTGAGACTCAAGAGGAGACAGGAGATTACTGGCGTCTTTTTTCTCAGGAGTCAAAAAAAATCTGAGAAGCAGGAGATTTAAACAAACCAATTGCTCTCTTTTTCTGTGGGGATATTGAAGAGATTTTTCTTCCCTGTGGATTCTTATAAACGCACTCAGCTCTATGGCACAGCTGAATGTCATTTAATGGAATGTGAAACTTTTTTTTCTGCTTGTTAGATGCACTAGTGTCTCATCTTCTTCCTTGTCATCTCAACTATCTCTGTCAGCATGGATATTTGCAGTAATGATCTGCAATTGAGCAAGTAGCCCAGTAGGGAGCTCCACAGACCTCTCCTGTGTGTTCACCTGCGAGGGTGTTGATATATTCTCTCTGTTTGTGATTTCGTCAGCATAGACAGATTAGTACTCTTGGTTCTACTTTACAGTAAACCATTTGCTTACCAAATGTAAAAATGATGTGAGAAATCAGGTAAATCCCATATAAGCATTTAACATTGGATTATACGTTTTTACTGGATTATGTTTCGAAGGCCCAGCTTCCGTATTTTGTTTTTCCTTATCTCGAGCTTTGT
>NW_015505394.1:1992514-2028372 GCF_001515645.1 Sinocyclocheilus grahami | reverse complement strand
AATTCCTGGTTTAATCTTTCGACCTGGCCATTCGACTGTGGGTAGCATCCAGAAGTGAGGCTGACGTTAATATTGAGATGTTGGCAGAACGCAGACCAAACTCGGGAAGTGAACTGAGGACCACGGTCTGAGACAATGTCTTCAGGAAGTCCGTAGAAACGGAAGACCTGTTTCAGAAAAATTATTACTCAAATAATTGTTTTAATGCATGTCTTACACATTGCATTTGTGACACCTATGTACTGATGCAAACTAAATCAACAAAATAAATGTGACATTAGCTCAATGAAAAAAGTAGAAAAACAATTTATTTGAAATATACTTAACAAAACAACACTGACAATAATAGCATAATTGCATTTCCCCCCAAAATACTGTTCCTGATTTATTGAATAAGAACACATTCATCTTCACAAGCTAGAAAAAAAATCCTACTGTTACTATAATACAACACAGTATGCCACACTTAACACTGACAAAAAATAGAACTCTGATTAACACAAGACTCTCTTAATATTCAGCACAACAAATATGCAAAATATACAGAAAAGAAATTAGCTCATTCTCAGCTACTTAAAATGCCTACTCCAAACTACTCAAGAAATAGCTCTAACAAACTGCCTTTTTAAATGCACTTCAACATCACCTGAATAAAATGGGAGAAGAATGTATCATAATCTTCATTACAGAATTATCATTTTTGTTGCATTCTTTTATACTTTCAAGTCTTTATGCTTTTTATACTTGGAAGACGATTTGGAATGATCTGGTGTGAGCTCTCAATGAAATGAACCCAACACCTTCTAATAATGCTTGATGCCGTTGCCACTCGGAGGGCCGAACATTTGGCGTATAAAAACCCGTTGGGACAGAGCAAAGCCAAATATTCATTGCAATATTGTATAATTGTACAGTTTTTGTGGCATCCCACCTGCATCTGACCACCAAACCACCTCAAACACATCTTTGTCTATTCACAGACACACCTGCTGACTAAAGTGCTGGCGCCAGCGCACACAATAAAATTTTTATTTACAATAGAGTTCGCTCCTCAGGCAACTAGCTGCAGTCTTCTTCAAAGAACTGTAATGCATGTGTTTTAAGACAGGTTTGCACACGCTGGTTGTAATAAGGTTAAATTATGTTTTTAGGAATATTGAAACATCATGTCCTCTGTGCAGTTAATTTACTGTATACATTAGAGGGTGTGTAGCCTACTTGAATTTATGTAACTAATTTATGTAACTGAGTTATTGGATACATACTGTTATATCCTGTCAAAAGGATATATATCCAGTAAAGGGTGTGTCGTAGTGATGGCGCACGTTATCGTGCGACTCTTTTATCGGGTGTTTTAAAAGCAGATCAAAGTTCAGGATGAAAAAATATGTGCGAACTGGAATGAAGCAGAGATTAGGGAGCTCCTCACTATCCGCGCTGAAGCTGAGATCATTCGCCAGTTAGTGGAACAGTACACGCACTGATCTATATATAATGTTCTCTATTATAGATAGCAGTGTGAATGAACCACAATCAAACAATCCCGAGACAAATCACGGGACACATTATCCGTGTATTTTCTGGAATCTCTGTGTGAAAGAGGATACTGTTTCCCTGCAGCACTAACAGGCTATAGATGCTATGAAAGTGTTGGAGAGATGCATTTAACACTCTCAAAAAACAATAACATCCTGAGATTCTTTCAATTTAATACAGCCGAAAACAACTTAGTGATTGAGATGAAACCCATTTACTAGAATTAAGGGACCCAATAAGGTCAAGCTTTATCGCAGGCAATATCGCAATACGGCGTGTTGTGACATGATCCATGTTTTAATAGTTAATCTTGCTAATCCACTCAGCCACATCTAAGACCTGAAGCTTTTAGGCATAGGATATGTAAGAAAAAAAATTGACGACGGGCCATTGAATTATTAGAAAATGATGCACACCCGAGGTGGTGATATGTAATTTGACAAAAACGTGGAAATAACTTGCCGTTTTTATCTTGTTATAATAATGCACACTCGAGGTGGTAATGCGGCCACAAAGTGAAGCATTATTTTCAAAAAATTCAATGGACAGGAGTCAATTATTCCATTTATACTACGATTACCTCACCTCACAACATTGTTAAGACATTCGTCAGGTTTTTGTCCTTAAACCTCTCTAATCTAGTTATTAATGCAGTTATGAGAGAGAGAGAAAGAGAGAGAGAGAGAGAGAGAGAGAGAGAGAGAGAGAGAGAGAGAGAGAGAGAGAGATTAAGCGTGTTTAGATTACCAGAGTCTGTGCGTCTCTCATCAGTGTTCGGCAGCAGCATCTCTACTAATAGCGAAACAGTTCATCTGCTTCAAGAACAGCGCCATTATTACCTCGCTAGTAAGCAATGACAAGTAGCCTTTAAGTTGATAAACTATTTTACTGATAATATTGTCTGAGCAGCGCTAACAACACATTTCTACGCTTGTGTCTCCGTGTGTGACTTTTGAAATAACTGAAATCATTTGGGGAAGTGATATGGACATGTAAAGCAGTCAAGCACTGAACTACGTTTTCTGTGCAGTTTCCAGAAAATAACTGCACACCTTAGAACCTTCATCAACCAATCATATTCAAGCATTCAACAGCCCCATAGTATAACAATTGATAAAGCATAAGTCTGGTTCACACAACAACCTGTGATGGCCAGAATTCCTTTTCTTCAGCATATTTTTTTTCTACACAGGCTGTCCGTTAAATTTAGTGTACAATAAATTGATGGGAAAAAAAAGTTTTTCATGTTTTGCTGGTTTTAAGTAATAATGCCGTGGCAAAGCCTAGTAATGTGAAACAGCTTAGGGATAAGCCAGTTTGGTTTACTTTGGCAGTGTACTACCCTTCAGTCCAAAACTGTAGAAAACTTTAGCAAAGTAAACAGTAAATCAGGTACTATGAATAGAAATAGCAGTGTTAGTTATAAATCCAGTGATTAGCGAAATTAAGCCCACAGAGGTGCAGTGCCAGCTACCTAAAATTTTCAGCTTCAGGATGATATGAACCATGAAGCAGAGACAAACTCTACCAAATTTAAAGGGGTACACTAATGTTCAGAACTTTGGGCTTTTAATGTTTTGGAAATAAATCTTTTGGAAATTACAGTAAAACTGTAATTGTGAGATATTATTACAATGTATAATAACTGATTTAAAAAAAATTTAAAAAGTAATTTATTCCTGTGGTGTCAAAGCTGAATTTTCAGCAGCCACTAATCCAGTCTTCAGTGTCACATGATCTTTCAGAGTGCATACTAATATGCTGATTTAGTGTTCAAGAAACATTTCTTATTATTATCAATGTTGAAAGCAGTTATGCTGCTTTTTATTTTTATGGATTCTAAACTTAAACTTTTTCCAAATTTGTCAGAATTATTTGATTTATAATAAATCATTATAAATGTTTTTACAGTCACTTTTGATCAATGTAATGCATCCTTGCTGAATAAAAGTAATAATTAAAAAATAAATCTTACTATTCCCAAACTTTTGAATGGCAGTGTAGTGTAGACAAAAATGAGAATTATGTCACCATTTATTATGTTATACTTTCACTGAATAAATTATTTTTATGATTTTTAAAGCAGCACTTGTAAGGTCTGAGGTGAAATTAAATGAATTTGTTTTCCTGCCCCAGATATCCACTTTTCAAAAATAATGTATTGATTTTAAACCGTAACATTAAAATGACTAAATTTCGACAAGTCGACTAGTATTTCCAAAGTGGAGTAGCAGCAGCAGTTCAATGAATCAATGTACTCTACCAAATGTGTGACTTGTGATAATTGAAAAAAAAAAAGGTCCTGTCCTGTTAATGCCCTTTTGTTTTCCAAATTTGTCAGAATTATTTGATTTATAATAAATCATTATAAATGTTTTTACAGTCACTTTTGATCAATGTAATGCATCCTTGCTGAATAAAAGTAATAATTAAAAAATAAATCTTACTATTCCCAAACTTTTGAATGGCAGTGTAGTGTAGACAAAAATGAGAATTATGTCACCATTTATTATGTTATACTTTCACTGAATAAATTATTTTTATGATTTTTAAAGCAGCACTTGTAAGGTCTGAGGTGAAATTAAATGAATTTGTTTTCCTGCCCCAGATATCCACTTTTCAAAATAATGTATTGATTTTAAACCGTAACATTAAAATGACAAAATTTCGACAAGTCGACTAGTATTTCCAAAGTGGAGTAGCAGCAGCAGTTCAATGAATCAATGTACTCTACCAAATGTGTGACTTGTGATAATTGAAAAAAAAAAGGTCCTGTCCTGTTAATGCCCTTTTGTGCTCATAACAACCTGTTTCACACATTGCAGAAATGTCAAACAACTACAGTAACACACTTGCTTCACTTACTAGTTTGTACTGAACGTGTATGTTGCGTCCTTAAGTGACTCATTACTTTGATCATACGTTTGCAGCTGTGATCTCTCTTCACGTTAACAATCTCCTTTTCCACATTCCCTATTCGCTTTCTACTCTCCACGTCCTGCAGCATCAGGAATAGGGTTGGGTATCGTTTGGGTTTTTTCCGATACCGGTGCCAAATCGATACTTTTAAAACGGTACCGGTGCCTAAACGGGGCCTGAACCGATACTTTAAAAATAAAAATAAAATTACCCAAAATAGGATGGATTGGCCATTATTGAGTGCTATAAACACATTTAATGTCTGTTTCATTCATACTGGACGCCAGAGGGCGCCCTTGCGCAGAAACTCCACATATGCATAACATAGGGAATAGAACTCAGGAAATCCCTCATATGAACAGGCATTATCGCTGTAACTGAGTAAACAGAAGATATAAACGTTTTGAATGATAAAACAAAGACAATAAACACTCGACTGCGACAATGTATAGTTTATCTGTGTTATTCAAGCCATCTCTGGTATTTTCATCATAATTAATTATATTTATAATCCATTGCTAGTCGACATAGTCTTTTTACCATATGCTTTTTACAGTATAGAATATATTTTCTGTCTCATTCTGTGACAAGAAGCCACATCAGATCACAAAAGGAAGCAGTTGTGGAGTAAAAACGTTATAGTGTTCTCTTTTGTTGGACAACAGGTTTAGAAATGCTTCTCATTGCAAGTCATTACAAGGGAAGTTTAGCTTTTGGCATTTTAATTTAAGAATGTTTCGCTTAGCTAGCTAACGGTATCTACCTGCTGCCATCAGAGCAAGTGTAATTGCTGCATTCACGCGCTCCTCGGATGCTCTCATTTCCCGAGTTGTGCTTTTAAGTCGGAATGTGAAAACAACATGGACACTCGCGTTACTACAAAGATGTGTTGGATTTGTATTATTAGAGCTTTCTGGCTTGCTTTCATGAATTTTCTCAGTCGGGAAATAATTTTTCAAGTGCGGTGACGGTGATCCTTACGTTCGTTTAGGAGAACCAGAGAACAAATATTTAAATCGATCGCTCAATCATTTAAGTGGCACCAAAATGAGGTACCGAAATCTGCGTTCTGATTCGGTTCTAGTACATACCGGTTACATAGGTACGGCACCGGGTTTTCGGTACCCAACCGTAATCAGGAATGGGGGCACTCTGGGATATTTCTGGCTATGAAGGTCTGGATGTCTGGAGCTCTGGGGCATTGGAGAGATGCTGAAGGTCCAGTTCAGTGCACTCTACTGGAGCATGAAGCCCCCAGACTGTCCGCTGCTCTACGGCATAGCAGGGCCTCAGTGTAGACTGTCCTCCTACCAGAGTGAGAATAACATGCTGTCTGGAAAGGAAACTTCAGGTGTTTCTGTTGCCTGCATGATGACTCCTGTTGCAAGATCAGTGCAGGCCGAGCTTCGCACCAGAGGAAGAACCTCACACCCATTCAGGCCAAGATCAGAGGTCATCGTGGTGGTGATGTCATTAAGTGTGCAGGGGTCCTTCAATAGCGGGCAAGGATCTTATAGGACACAGACCAAACAAGTCAGGCACACAATCATTGCATCTCTTTTTTCTCTCTTTTAAATACATCACTGTTATACTGTAATTATAAGCACAGATGATTTTGGTGCTATGTTTCTTAGTAAATTTTATGGGTGGGCTGCACCAATAAGGATTAAGCATAAATGTAGGTTAAATCAAGGTTTATCCAATAATTCTGTTGCACCGATTTTTAAAAACCTTGTTTAAAAATAAGCAACTTAACATTTAAAGCATCCTTTTGAACCTGGATTTAATTTATATTTAAGATAGATACATTTTAATCCTGGTGCTCCATAACTTTAAACTCAGATTTAAATCTCAATTAGAGAACAACTTTTAACTTACAGTTGAGGAGGTTTAAATGAAAGTGCACCTACAATTATAATATGTGGCTGATTAAACAAAGACAGAAACAGTGGGTGTGTCATCAGGTCTCAGAGAGGTGTTTATTACAAATAAAAATGAAGATTGAAGCCGGCAGATCTCAGTTTCAGACAAAGAAAAGATAGGAGGAATATTTGTAGCATTTAACAGCAGCGGTGATGATGAGGTGAGCACCAGTCATTGCTGCTGCGCCTCTCGTGTCTCATGGTGCAACACAACTCGATTGAAAATAAACCCAGATCAACAAATCCTTGATTAGCTATAACTTTGCTTAATTTAGCTTTCTTTACTTAATTTTTCTTTGCTTAATCCCTGTGTTGCAACCCACCCTATGTCTCATTCTCTTCTAAAAATATCTTAACATACATAAAACAAGATAAATTGACATGAGATTCAAAGTTGTGTAAGATAATAGTCCTATTTTCAGAGAATGTATCTTAAATTGAGCTCATTTTTCCCATTGGTATATTATTTAATTTATTGAACATATAGGCATTGGTCAGAATTGTTGTTAAATAATACATTAAGGGTGGGTTGTACCAACAAGGCTGTTTAAATGTATACCTGCTTATTTTTAAACAAGGTTTAAAGATTGGTGCAACAGAATTATTGGATAAATCTGGATTTAATCTAGATTTAAGATGAATCCTTATTGGTGCAACCCACCCTAAATTTCAGTTTGGTTTTCATCAAAACTATTATATACACCCAGAACACTTGGAATATACAGCACGCATTGTATGGGACCGTTCTGTGATACTTTTTCATCTTTTATTTTTTTGAAAACTTGATGCTCTTGATAATGAACTTTAAAAAAAAACTTGGTAATGGCATCTACTGCCATTTATATGAACAAGTGTGCAGGAAATTTAAGAAATCCCCTTTTGTGGTTCATTTAAAAATACCCCAGTTTAAAATATGAATTATTCTTTTCTACTCTTCTGAAAATGCCCCTTCGAAACGCCCCTTAACATGCGTCATGGTCTTACGTGATCAAGGAGATTCGTTCTGAACAACTCGTGTCTGTCTTTCAATCACAAGAGCGATACTGATGTTGGATAAAGATGTTGAGTAAGACTGTCAAACTCAGGCATTGTTCTGTCAGTGGATGTAAAGAAACTGCACCTCCAAATACTTTTCATAGCCTTCCTAAAGATCTGAGGAATGCATGGCCGAAGTTTATTTTTAATGACGCGCATGAGCGACTGAAAGTTAAAGTTTTTGTTGTTCTTCACGTTTCACAACGGACTGTTTTGTGAACTATTCTAAACATGCTGCTGGTTTTGTGTTTTATGTATTTTATTGAAAGATATGGCAGTGGCAAGCATTTTGTCCTTGGAGGCGACGCAGTTTGTTACATTTTTTTTAAATCTTAGTGTTAACAGTAATCCGTATATAGATATTCGGTTACATTTGTTACATTGTGTTGCAAATGGTCGTGTTTCAATTTCTTTTGCCTTGTGATCTGACTCAGGCTCAAACATACACAGTCTATCACAGTGCTTGACATCTTGAGTATCAAACGCACAACATGCGTTCAATACGACAAAAGAGCGTGCAATACGGTTGGGGTGGGCGATATCACCAAAATCATGGTATGAGAAATTTTATTTCACGTTAACGATATATATCTCAATATAGCTATTTTTATTTTATTTTTATTATTAAAAATAAGAAAAAGAAGCAAATTATAAACACAATAGAACATAAATATGAAATAAACTTTTAATTTATTCAGATACAGTAAGCTAGGGTTATTTAACATGTAATTAAACATGAAACTGAATAAAGTGTACAAACAAAACACTGCATAGTCTTCACTGTATCAATAAAACATGAACTGATTCTTATTAAAGATCCAAAAAAGATCCAGGTTAATACGGGTGCTGTCCCTTTAAGACCAACTGCACGGATCCAATATACTGATACATATCCGGTTTTCACCCAACTGTTTACGTTTATTTAACACATAACCGACTGTGTTAACGTGAATAATCCACAAGATGGGAATTTTGACAATTGTGTTCATATTTGACCATTCAAGCACAATAAAACACGAAAGAGATCGCGATCACATGCTGTCTGAGAGAGGCGTTTTCAGTGCGCACGCTTCGGCTGTGTGTCAGTCAGCGCAAGCAGCGGATTGAGTTCTTTTCACTGCTTATTGCACTTAATAACTATCAAGTGCGACCCACTCTTTTTCTCATTCATGCATGATTCCTTGTCATTCAAGGTGTATATAAATGGTAAGTAGTACTGTGTTACGCAGATATATTTGCATACATTGCAAATATATACACGATAGAGCAAAATCTCTAACGATTAAAACTTTATTTAGAATACACGATAGAGCAAAATCTCTAACGATTAAAACTTTATTCCACAGTAATGATATATCACATTCATACCGCCCAGCCCTACAATACGGTGCAATGAAGTTAGCCAATAAGAGGTAACTCCCCTCGAAATTGTGTGTGTTTCACAGAGAGTGAAATTGAGGACGGAAAATTATTATTTGTGACCTTGGACCACAAAACCAGTCATAAGGGTCAATTTTTCGAAATTGAGATGTATACATCATCTGAAAGCTGAATAAATAAGCTTTCCATTGATGTATGGTTTGTTAGGATAGGACGATATTTGGTCGAGATACAACTATTTGAAAATCTGGAATCTGAGGGTGCAAAAAAACGACATATTGATAAAATCGCCTTTAAAGTTTTCCAAATGAAGTTCTTAGCAATATTAGCATATTACTAATCAAAAATTAAGTTTTAATATATTTACTGTAGGAAATTTACAAAACATCTTCATGGAACAAGAAAAATCTATAATAATTTTGACCCATACAATGTATTTTTGGCTATTGTTACAAATACACCCAGCGACTTAAGAAGTTAAGACTTAAGTTTTGTGGTCCAGGGTCACATTTTTCGACTATTGGACCTTTTTGGTGCAAAAAAACTTTGCAGACTTTAAACTAACCTCAGAAACATAATATAAAAATTTGAAACTGCATTTTAAAGGTAATTTCAATGCAGAACACAGGCAGAGGATATAGTTCCTTTATTATGGGATAACACTGCTAATCAGTGTCAGCACCAGGCTCCTATTAGAAACACCATACTGTCGTGCTAAGACATTTGTTTTAAATAGACTTTGAATCTCTTTTTGAAGGTGATATTTTGTCATGTGGTGTATAGGCGGCATTGTTTATTTTTACATCACACCCCATTGTGTCTTTAATCAAGCTGTAATTCACAGCCTGTCATACACACTTACTTGATGTGTCCACTTCTGCATCCTGCATCACTGTGTGTAGGGTTGTTATGGGAACCGAAGCTGCGTCACTGTCTTGGTGACTGTTACTGACCGGTGATAAACAACCTGAGAGTAGAGGTTGAATAAAATGTGAGTTACATTTATGTTTTAAGTGGTTTAGTGGATTACTTTTGTATGTACAGTATATTCAGTGCATGTATATTCATACATTGGCATGTTTTCCTGAGTGAAGCCCGTGTCTGGTAGGTGACACACACAATGGCAAATAGGACGGTTGTTAATATAGCTGTTGCTGCACAAGCGCTCACTATGGATGATACATTTTGGATGGGAGGTGCTGAGGTCTGGACGTTTGCCGCACCAGTCGCTTCTCCTTCTAAAAACAGTAGAATCAGTTAGAACACATACTACCAAGATCAACTTTTATTCATAAATTCAGTCCTTATTTACTCTTTCTTTTGGTAAACAGGCAATTCAGTAATTTTATTTATAAATTTTTTTGGTGGGGTAATTCAGTTTTTTGAAGGTTGTATGTTTCAGGTCTTCTTACTATGTTAGAAAATAGTAAAAACGTCAACCTGGCTGATTTATATGAATTGCTCAGCTTGATTTGTGAAACAGACAACTGGAAAAATTTCAATGGTCAAAAGAACAATTTGTTTAAAGATTCAGTTCTCAAGTTCAAATCACTGACTCAGTGATCCAGTAGCTCACTGGAGAGTAAGATTATTCATCATTAACAACTACATTTCATTACACAAATTGTATGGCTGCAGAAGAACTGGATTATAACACACAAGTCCAATGAACTACTTTTATGGTGCCATTTTTGGTGCTTAACAAACATGATCACAATTTTGTCTTAGTGTTCCACTGAAAATCAACACGATAGGGGTTAGGAATGACATGAGAGTGAATAAATCATGACTGAATTTTCTTGTCTATGTAAACTATTCTTTTAAAACACAATTAACAGATTCCAAAGATTTTAGAACCAGCACACATCAACAACTAAATGGTCATGAATCAATAGCTCTGTAAATATCTCAATGATTCTCACTTTTAAAAACACAACAACTGCAGCTGCCTTATTCTTTTGCTTCCCTTTCTTTTTAAACATCCCTCTTCCTGTTGCTGGCGGTGTATCTGATCAGCAGAATGCTAAAAGACCTCTGTCAATCCATGATGGAGTGGGTTTAGGGAGGATCGACCCTCAGTCCATGCTGAGCACTTTCAAAGAGCATTGACTGATCCATGCTGGATAACTACCTCCCCTCTTACTTCACCCGTAATCATGTTGAGAGAATAAAGAGAGTAGAGATAAAACAGTGAGAAAAGGAGTAAAAATACTGAAGCACAGTTAAGAGCATTAAAGCATGGAAAGAATAAGTGCATGCTGGGGTGAAGAGGGTACCACAATTTTGAGAGGATGAAAAACATGAAGGAAGAGTGTCTTTAAGCATGAAATAAAAAGGTGAATGTGTATGTACATATTTACAATATAGTAACATGGGTTTGTGTTTCAGGGTGTGGAAATCTTTAATAACAGTCCGTCTTAAAGGGATAATTCACAAAAAAAAAAAAATTCTCATCATTCTCAAGTCATCATTTACTCATGCCCTCATGATGTTCCAAACATATGACTTTCTTTCTTCTGTAGATCAAAAAGGAGGCAATTTAATTAATATCTGGGTGGGTGAATTCAATTATGTAATGGCAGTGAATTTGTGACTCTGTGCAGCACCAATGCACTAACTTACAGTAAGGGTGTCAGCAAAAAATTTATATGCTGATCATTTTTAAGTATTCTGATCAAGTTTGGTGAAGAATAGCCCAATATATAAGCAACTGTACTTCCCTTGTGTCATAGGTGATTTCGAAACCTTGCATGCATAATCAAAAAGGGAGAGTGTTAAGTTATCTGTTTCTAATTTCATTAGCCAAGTCCTGCCTAAAAACATCTTAATAAAACATTTATAAAAGAACACAAATTATACAGGCACTTAATATTTAAGGGCATTTAATGATTATTAGATTACATTTAATTTATTATACTTTCATAGACACTTTTGTAATTGGTTTGAAAAAGGTGACTTTCTGCACATTTGGGCAAACTTTGCATTAACACTGTTCTGACCAGCAGGTGTCGCCAGCATGTGGTGTTTTCATGTGTGGTGTCATCATTTTAGCTTTCAAAAGGGTGCTCATGAGCTTCCCTTTTGACCCTGTCCCAAGTCCCAAATGTCACCCTAAACCCTCACGGTCTTCCTCTGAGTCATGTCGCTTTGACTGTCGGGTAGAAGTCTGCTGCGGAGCTCGCCTCAGTGCGGACTCTGCAAAAGTGAGCATTGAGGGCACATAGCGGCCGCCAAGTGCTCTTGAGCTCCCTTTTGAAAGATAAAATGACGAATGGGACACTCTACGGTCTCGTGGACTTAATGGACACGTGCATGCAGTGGCCATTGTGAGTCCTCAAGACTGAAAGTGCACATGAAGTGTGCCATTTGGGACAGGGCCTTTGTGGCTGCTATGTTCTTTCGATCTGCACTTCTGCCGAGCCCAGACTGAGGTGAGCTCTGCAGCAGACTTCTACCCGACAGTCAAAGCGACATCAAAAAAGTGGGGATTATCGCGAGGATTTAGGATGCCATTTGGGACAGGGCCAGTGAATCATTCTGCAAAGCAACTAGTTCAATTGATTGAGAGTTTCTCCCATCACTATGCCATTAATCACCACATATTCTAGTCCGACAGGTCGTAGAAATGCACCTTTTACGATGGTTTGCCAACTGCCATTAAAATACCAAAAATGTGTAAAGAAGAAGAAAGAAATTACATTCCTGCCATCTTCTGAGTTTGAAGAATGTGGGTAACCAAACAGGAGAAAAATATGAAATTGATAAAATGGGTTATTAATCCGTACAACTGCAGCAGTGGAGGACTATTATTCTGCAGCGTGATACTGTGGAAGAACTGATGATGGCACAGTTTGATCTTCGGCTGACCAATCAGCAGAAAGGGTCGTTTAATTCCCGCCCACGTGTAGAAATCGAATATTCAAGCTGTTTGTTCATTTTTCCACCCATGAACAAAAAACGAACATTTAAGCTTAATTCTCGTTTTTCGGAAAAAAACAAAAAAACAAAAAAAAGAGCCGTTTTCTCATTTTTCTACTTTCAATATTAAATCAAAAAATGAATGATCGAATGATACACGGATTCGTGTACCTTCTGGTCATTTGATTTTCTACTTAAAAAGAAATCAAGAGAAATGGTTTGATTTTAGTTTTTTCCTTTTGTTTAATAAAAATTAAGCTAGATTTTTCATAATTTTGTTCATGGGTAAAAAATTAAATTATGCTTTCATATTTGTTTCGAATGGGTGGTCCTGAAACGGCCCTTTCGTCCCCCATCTTCTGTACTACACTGTATACGCGGCAACCGCGAGCTCAGTTGATGCGAACCGAACTTATTCATAAGAATCCTGCGTCTTTGTCATGTAGGCTGTTAACGGCGCTTACGAGATTTTAAAAAATCTATATTTTTACGGTTACTGCATGTTATTGACAAAACAGAAATTACTTTATTCATAACCTGTAAAACAGCATTTGACTTTTACTGTATGTGATCTAAAACGACCTGGAATAAAATACAAACCTCACAGGTAACATATTTTCATCCATTTGCTATTACAAACAATAGCAGAATTGATTTTTTTATATAACAAAGTTTGTGTTTCATGAGAAAAACCCAACCCCACATAAAAATAACTAATGTTATTTAAAATAAAACTTTACTTAAGTTTTCACCGCAATAATTAGTCTACTGCAATGGTTAAAGACCCAATTATAGGCTATATTTTTGAATTATGAACTGAAGCAGGATCATTTAAAGTCCTGCATCGATTCTGTCTTCCACATAGACTATTGTTTTGGAAAAACCCAACTAGTAAATGAGAACAAGTTAATGTAACTATTGTAAGTAAGAATTAATGATTTTCTTGTCAGAAATGATATCCTCTGCTGGATCAAGCTGAGCGTCACATCACGTTATTTTTCTGAGGTAAATACAAGGTTTATTCCTTAACCTTATTTTCTTAGATGATTACCTTATGAAGTGTCACATTACAGATAATGAGCTCAGATGGGAAAAACTGTAGGCCTACCTCTAGTTGGTTTCATACGATTCGAATTACATAAACAAAAAAAGTTTTCAATTTAAATTCTTTCATTTTAAAAATAGACATTTCAAGCTTTATTGTTTCTTATGTGAGGCAAGTATTCACTGAACATCGGTTCATTTTTGTGATGCATTTCAGAAAGAAGTTCTTGGAGACCAAGATGGCAGAAAGCACACCCTGTTTGTTTTCTTTATTTTCCAAAAGGTTTTTGTAACGTTTTGTTGTTATTATGTCTTATTTGTATAACCAAAAATGATGGTTTAAACTCCTTCCACTGTTATCGGGATAGCGCCGGCGCCTCCGTCGACCTGAGAAGTGCAGAAGCCTACTTATTGTGCGCTATTAAGAGATGTATAGCTTAAATTGCTGTTTGTAATAGTGAATAAAAACATGTTACCTGTGAGGTTTTTCTTAAATATGCCTAGAATAAAAATCAATCTTAATTTTAGTTTTT
Source organism: Sinocyclocheilus grahami (assembly GCF_001515645.1). Taxonomy (NCBI): domain Eukaryota; kingdom Metazoa; phylum Chordata; class Actinopteri; order Cypriniformes; family Cyprinidae; genus Sinocyclocheilus; species Sinocyclocheilus grahami. The sequence continues at coordinate 2,014,085 of NW_015505394.1, read as the reverse complement.
CCATTTCTTAAACAAAACAAAAGATTTTCATTTGTCTTTATTTCTTTTTAAGTAGAAAATCAAATGACCAGAATAAGGTACAGAGCCAAACTACGGTGGCCGAGAGAGCTCAACGCGCTGCAAATGAAAAAAACACATGCAAATAGAAAAAACACCTGCAAATTAAGAAAACATCTTCATCAATTTGACAACACATGCGCTGCAAATGCTCACACAACACAACCAAATAAAGAAACGTGCTGCAAAAATAGAAATGCGCTGCAAATGCTCACACAACACAACCAAATAAAGAAACGTGCTGCAAAAATAGAAATGCGCTGCAAATGCTCACACAACACAACCAAATAAAGAAACGTGCTGCAAAAATAGAAATGCGCTGCAAATGCTCACACAACACAACCAAATAAAGAAACGTGCTGCAAAAATAGAAATGCGCTGCAAATGCTCACACAACACAACCAAATAAAGAAACGTGCTGCAAAAATAGAAATGCGCTGCAAATGCTCACACAACACAACCAAATAAAGAAACGTGCTGCAAAAATAGAAATGCGCTGCAAATGCTCACACAACACAACCAAATATAGAAACGCGCTGCAAATGCTCACAACACAACCAAATACAGAAACGCAGTGCAAACAGGCACAGAGACCACAACGGAAATGTTTAAGGGAACCGCAAAGTGATGAACATGGCTGGGACATGTTTATCAATGTTTGCTCTGAAAGGTGAGATTTTTGTTTATTTTAACATACTGATCATACGATTCCTTTGCTTCTTCTTTTTTTTTATTATTAGCCTAAATAAGCTGACGAAATACACAATTACTGTAACTGTGAAAGCATGTAAGCAGGCTAACTTACTTTACAACTTCCCATACACTCTTAAAAATAAAGGTGCTTCAAAAGGTTCTTCAAGCGATGCCATATAAGAACCATTTTTAGTTCCACAAAGAACCATTCAGTCAAAGGTTCTTTAAAGAACCATCTCTTTCTTACCTTTTTGTAATCTGAAGAACTTTCTTTCGCCACAAAGAACCTTTTGTCAAACAGAAAGGTTCTTCAGATGTTAAAGGTTCTTTATGGAACCATTTAGACAAAAAGGTTCTTCTATGGCATCGTTAAGCACCTTTATTTTTAAGAGTGTACAAAAATGAACCATAGTTTTACTATTAAAATTAATTAATAAATACATTTATTATGTAAAAAATAAATAAAAACAAAGAAATGGTTACTATACTTAAACCATGGTGACCACAAATTAACCATGGATTTACTACATTAACCATAGTTTAACCATGGTATTTGTACAACTGTAGTTATACCAGGGGTAGGCTTCAGAGTTCAGCTCCAACCCTAATCAAACACACCTGAACAAGCTAATCAGTGTCTTCAGGATTACTAAGGCTATAGGCAGGTGAGTTTTGTTTTCAGGGTTGGAGCTGAACTCTGTAGGACTGCGGCTCTCTAGGACCGAACTTGCCTACCCCTGGGTTATACAAATGGTAATCAATACATTTAAAAAAACATGGTTAATTTTTTGTTGGGGTAATTTTGGCATTGTTGGTGTCCTCCCGTTGTGGTCTGTACTTGCGTTTCTGTATTTGGTTGTGTTGTGAGTATATGGAGCGCGTTTCTTTATTTGGTTGTGTTGTGAGCATTTGCGGCACGTTTCTGTTTTTTGCAAAGTGTTTCTTTATTTGTTTGTGTTGTGAGCATTTGCAGCGTGTTTTTGTATTTGATTGTGTTGCGAGTATTTGCAGCACATGTGCTGTCAAACTGATGATGTTTTCTTAATTTGCTGGTGCTTTTTCTATTTGCATGTGTTTTCTGAAGTTGCAGCGTGTTGAGCTCTCTCGGCCACCGTACCCAAACATTTGATGGTAGCGATTGGCTTCCATAGTATATACTATGGTCACTGGCTCCCATCAACTGTTTAGTTACATTCTTCAAAATATCATCTTTTGGGTTCAGCTCAGCAGAAGAAAGAATTTCATACAGGTTTGGAATCACATGAAGATGAGTAAATGATGACAGAATTTTCATTTTTGGGTGAACCATCCCTTTAGTGCTGAAAAAAATGGGCTGCTTACGCTCTGCTTTTGCATCTAGTGTGAAGCTTACTCTTATGTTAAAAATAAGATGAAATGATTAGCAATTACAAAATTACCATCAAACCACAAACTTTTTGTTGTTGACAATCTCAGGTGCTTTGATATATTTGATATACAATATTTTATTGAATTCACCCAAATGTATGCTCATTAAAATGACCTTATTTTGTTATGTGCAGAAGAAAGAAACTCACACAGGTTTTGAACAATATGAGGGTGAGTAAATGACGACAGAATTTTTATTTTTGTTTAATTTGCTTTAATGAATCCCTGCAGCTCTGCTTATGGGGCAGTCAAATATGATACATTTTGTTCAACAGTTGGATGAAGCGTAACAGATCTGAACAGAACACAGGGGTCTGGAAACAAGTTTTTAATTTAACACAGTTCTCAGACTCAGTAAGTTGTATTTTTCAGTATGGTACTCACGGCTACACTGTATGTTCCTGAAGGGGGGCGGGGCCACATGGAAGGCATTCCAAATCTTCTAGGCCATCCAGTCGCATTTTGCTGTAGAAACTGCCATTTGAAAAAAAAAAAGGATTTGGTTTAAAATCCAGGATACAGGTGTGTGTGTGTGTGTGTGTGTGAGTCTATAAAGTTTTGGGTGCGACGTTGCATTCAATCAGTTGTTTGGGTTGATCACAATTATCAGCTATACAGATTAGGTTTCACAAAGGTTGTTTTTTGTGTGTGTGAGAAAGTCTCACCCAGGGAGGCAGTTTCCGCATACTGCATTGTCTGTGTGTGTGCAGCTCTTGATTTGGTGTCTATTGAGTCTGCGGCAGTTCTGGCACAGTGCGCAAGGGGGAGAGCCCCAGTCTTCCTTAAACCACCGAACGTCACATACGCCACACACTGCTGACACACCTACACCATAACCACAGTCCTAACAGCCCACATGCACACAAACATATTCAGTAACATAATAAGTACATTGGATGTGTCAAAAGTTTTCCTGAGAACGCAGCTTTTGTAACCAAGCCCTGTTTGTAAGTCATTTAAGGTTATGTGTAAGCCTCTGGTGGCAGCAATGGGATACTACAACATGTTTACATAATCCTCAAATTGGGGCTCTCTTTGGACATTTTTAAAATGTTATGTCTTCATATAGATTTATCATGTACATAAAACAGACCTAAGAGAGACCTTCACATTTTTTAACAGAAAAAAATGGCAATTTATCATTTCATAGGTAAAATTACATTTAAAAATACTTATGAACAGAAGACAATTGCAATTTTCTAAATTGCTAATTATTTAAATAAACAGTCACATTATCAATATTCTTCTATCAACGGTTAAATAAAAATAAAAATAAGTAGATTAAAATAAATTAATATTAATTATTTTATAAATAAAATAATATTAAAATATTGATAATATATCTATTAAAGCTTAGAAATTAGGACTAGTTTTATCCTTAGGTTGTATGTCAAGGACTACTAACCCATCAGTCCAGCAGTCACTACAAAAATAAACATCTGCATAATCAAATGTTTAAAAATATAACAACATGCTTATATACTATCTGACAAAGTCAATCAACAGGTGTTTATGACTTTGACTGCAGGGGTTCATCTACATGCGTTTAAAAATAAGTGCCGGTTAATTATAGGTGTTGTCTTCACACAGCCACTGGGCTTCTCAAATGTTGATTAATAAAGTGAATGACTTTTCAAATATTTGCTTTAAGGTAATCCTGAAATTTTGGATACACAGCAGGGCATTTTTCTCGCTCACTCACACTCAATATCACTCTCACTCTCTTTCTCTCACCTCTTTCAGCTCTTGGCCAGGTGGACATTGTGGGCATTTGTGGCATTGACCACTGTGGTAATACTCGTCCATCGAGCAATCCATTCCATATCTAAGAGAAGTAGAAACAAAGAGTTAAAACATATAGCATGCAAACATGGGCTTACAATACACACAAATACTCAATTCAAAACTATGAGGCCTGAATGTAAAATAATGCATGCTGCTAAAGTTCTGTTAATTGGTTAACAGTCAGTTACCTTAAAATATAAAAGGGAAAATTAGCTTAAAATTATTTTTGGAAATAAAAACTATTAGTTACCATATAATTTACAGTAAAAAAAGGGGGTAAAAGGACATTCACATTATGATTATTTTATTTAAAAAATATATATATCTTATTTTTGTTATCAGTAATGTACATTAGGTGTCGTGTTAAGATTGTATTACATTTTCTGTTATTTAGGTCATGTTTATTGCATTATTTTAGTCTTGTGTGTGTGACCCAGTGTACTGTATTGGCAATGTTTCACTTACGATGATTCATTAATATGTACCTTTCTATTGTACCTCCTGTATTATCATGGTGGCTATTAGTACTTTTTAAGGTAAAAGGCAGATTTTGATAACAATGTAGATTTGACTAAACCTGTTGATGTCTCAAAAGTTTGAATTAGGTTACAAGATCATCCTGCACAGAGTCGTAGGTTTAATCTTTCTAATGTTTAAGTACACAAACATTTCATACATTAGACAATCATTTCACAGTCCGTTTTAATAAGTGGAACTCAGAATAACGATCTAAGAGAGTTTTAGATTAGCCTCTGTTTTAGATTATAGCGCTTAATTTGCAGTCCGTTTTATTGTGTATAGAGAATTATCATAGAATGAAATAGAAAATAAAAAAATGATGAAAATAGTTTCATGCGATATAGGTTATAGTCAGCTATTTACGTTCGTTTCAATAATAAAGATGAATGTCCATTCATTTTCATCCATTCTCGATCTGAGAACACAGAGAAACAGATCAAGCGAGAGCGCACATTGAGGTGCCATCTAATACAAAAATACCTCCGTTAAATGATCTGTTGGGAATAATCTAACTGAGGCATAAAATACAAGAAAGGTGGTCAAATTGAACTAAGTGGGGCGCACTGCCACGATTCATAGAGAGCAGTGCACCAGCTACTATATCATGAATCTCCTTTAAAGTCGCATATTAGGGAGTTTCATCCACACTTACATTGCGGCAGGAACAATCTCAGCAGTCACTTAATTCTCTGTCCATTAAGTAACCGTCTCCTGTGGCTTTGGCTTAATTCGGTCCAGTTTAGCTTGTGGTTGAAGTTGACTGGCACATCTGGCTAGTCATGTAAGTGTATAAACGCGCGGGGACACACAGGCATGTCCCGACATGTTCGCGCTGCTGTCTGTGACTGAAATCCGCTGCAGCAGAAGAAGCTGAGATGCTCGAGCTCCCACGGCCACGGTCAAAGTCCATTTCATTGAGAAATACTCTTGAATGGAAATTGTGATTCCAAAGGATTTCTCACAAAGGACTGAATATGAATCTCAAATAAAACATTTTGTTTGGATAGCTTGTTTATTTATACTAATATGGCGTAGTCTTGTTCCTCCACCACAAGCAGTCGCAATTGTAACGTGTAGCTATAAAACCGTAGAACTGATTTTTTTAAAAATATGTTTTTTCCTCGAATAGGCTATGTTCAAGAGCTTTTCCTCGTTTTAATTACGAATTCCATGGTTAACTCGCTGCAGCAACCTCTTAAGGACACAAGGGGGCAATAATGAATTTACGCATTGACCTCCGAAGTTCACTCAAACCTTACATGACTTAAGACTTAAATAGCACAATTCATTTAATATTCCATTCATTTGTAGATCATAACATTACAGTAGCCTAGATTATATTGCATTCCATTATCAGACTGCATTACCCTAAGTTGAGCGCTGCAGCTCAGTAATCAGTTGGCAAGTAGCCTACCAGATCAGGCCATGTTTGCTATGCCTTATTTGACCCGACTGAGAATACAAGGTATCAGTTTTATTTACAATTATCAAACACACAAACTATTATGAAATTGTTAAGTGCAATTGCTAACTGAAACGTTTTTGTTTAAGTGATTGTGGTGTGTTGATGAAAAGATCTGCAGAGACTGTTGTGTGTGTGTGTGTGTGTGTGTGTGTGTGTGTGAGAAGACGCAGGATGTTTGAGAACATGTTTAAATCAGGTTGTTTAGTTCGGACTGCTCATGTGATTCTGACCTGGCTCACAACTTTAGTCCTGTTTCTGCATAACACAGGTACATTTCATTGTGTGTGTGTGTGTGTGTGTGTGTGTGTGTGAGAGGGAGAGAGAGAGTGTGTGTGTGTGTGTGTATATGTGTCTGTGTGTGTGTGTGTGTGTGTGTGTGTGTGTGTGTGTGTGTGAGAGAGTGAGGGAGTAGGAGGGCACTGTAGCCTTGCATAGCAGTCATAGTAGTTTTGGCAAAGGAAGAAAAAACAGATAAAAACAGAAAGTGGGAGAGAGTGCATGGAGGAGTATTTTTATATTTTGTCAGGGTTATTGTGTCTGAACTGGACCAGGTCTGAACTTTTGTACAGGCTGTTTTGTCGCTTAACCGATCTTAAGCAATTCAAATTACAGATTGTCAGGATGTTATATTAACAGAACAGTTTCACAGATAGTTGGTCATTGTTGTCCTGCTGTCGTGGACGTCCATGTGTTCACCTCATCCCTGAATCTTATCTCAGCCTGTTCCTGTCCTCTTCCACTTCACACACATCCTTATCAGAAGCGTAGACTTGCTCTGACTTCTAAAAAGACACGTGTATATTTTGACGTCCAACTTCATATTTAAGTCTAAGACGGATGTTGTTCTAAGAAGGTGTCCCAGACAAAGTCTGTAATGATGAACTTCAGACCAATGCAAAAAATACAGTATGACTGATTAACGCAAAGGAAGTTATTTTGTAGATATCAAACTGAAATGCTTGCATTTTAGGATCATGTCTAAATGTGGGCCTGTCTGAGCGTATGCATCTGTGTCTGTCTGAGTGTATGAATGTGTGTGTTAGTGGGAGTTTGAAGGCCGTAGAGCAGAGCCAGACTCAGAAATAGTTCAGATAAGAAAACTTCAACCACCTGGAGAGAGAGACACCTAAAGACTTAGTTCTGCATATTAACTATATACACAGTTACAAGGGCATATTAAAATATACGTAAGTGGTTTGAATATGAAAGCTAATTCATCTTTGATGACAGTTGTTGATATGGCCTCAGGGACATTTCAGTGCACCTGCTGTTGACCGAGGAAAAACTATAAAAAGTGGCATAAGAACCCCTAAAAACATCAGCTTTACTCTCAGAACTAGTCTGCCTCGATGGATTTGCCTCAGACCGGCAACAGGTCTAGACATAATGAGCGAAACAATGTTAAACAAAGGAGGACCTTAAAGAAAACATACTTTTATTTTTACTAAGCATTTTACTACACACTTATTTTTGTTTTACTCAAATTACTTCCAAACCTGATTTGCTTTCTGGAACACAAAAGATGTATGAATGTGTAAAGAAAATGTGTCTTGGTATGTTTTTTTGTCTATACTTGACAGTCATACTAGACTTTTGTCCATTCTAGACTTTCACAAAATATCTTATTTCAGTTAGTTAGTAACTTTATTTATCCCCTTGGGGAAATTTAGTTTCAGTGTCTTGTTTCAATATGCAGTTCTCACAATACAACATAAATCTCACAGAAATTAATCAAGAAATACTAATACTGAATGAGACCTGCTCATTTAATGAAGGGGGGGGGGGGGCCGCCTTTTTAGAAAAAAAAACCTCTTTCTTTCCTATCTTTCTTTTAAGAACTTCACTGCCTGTGATATGAAAGATTTTTTTCCCCCTATTTTAAAAAAAAAACACCGGTATCCTAAATCTTCTACCTGAAGGCAAAAGCTCAAACTCATTATACAGTGGGTGCCTATCGTCAGATATAATTTTCATATCTTTACCAAGACATCTAGTCTGATCAATTTGTTTTAAACCCAACACAGGGATACCAAGTAATTTACTCGCAGTAACTGAACATACTCTTTTGTTTCACCGTAACATACCCGAACCAGCAAACAATACAAAAGGTCAGTACACTTTCAATGAAAGAGTTATAAAACACCTTTAACAATGGAGGGCTTCCACTGAATGACACCATCTTCCTAAGGAAATATAGTCTTTGCTGGCCCTTTTTGTTCACAGCGTCAGTCCATTTATCCCACCTCAATTTGGGATCTAAAGGTATTACTCTTCTACCCTCTGAATCTGCTCCCCTTTAATAATGGTCACACTCGTTGAGGACTCTTTCCTAAAATCAATACACATTTCTTTAGTTTTTGAGACATTTAACTTGAGATTTGATACATCACACCAATAAACAAAATCATTTAAAAAGGGTCCCTGACTGTCCTCATCCCCTTTAAGGAGACTAACCAATGCAGTATCATCAGCAAATTTGATTAAATATCTCTCTGGCAAGTACTCCTACAATTGTTTGAGTACATAATAAACAGTAAGGGTGAGAGGACACAACCTTTTATTTTTTATTAAAATATTTTATGTTTTTTATTTTATATTTTGTTACTTTAATGCACAACCCATTTTGGTTTTGAACAACATGAGCGTGAGCAAATGATGTAAGAATTGAGTGTTAATTTCTGTCACCAAATTACTAGAATGTTATCTTGTTTCACATAATGATAGTAATTCGTTTCTGATCATTAGACACAATTTTCAGCACACACAGTGAAGGGTAAGTGTCACTTAGATTTCATGAATGTGAGGGCCATTTCTTCACCATAGCAACTCACTTGAGCCTTTTAGTTTACATGATATCAATAAACGTCAAAACCACTTATTTTTAACAAAAAAAAGCTAATGCACTCATATAAAACCTTGGATTCTGTCATATAAATTCTAAATAAAACCTCAAATTGTCATACAACACTGTTTTCTTTAGTTTCTGTCCCAGAAACAGCTTATGAACTTCAGGTATAATTCTGCTGCAGAGAAAGTACAAACCTGCTAAATTGTCTGTATCAAAATAAGTTTTTTTTTGCGTACTACATAACATGACTTAGTAAAAAACATGTCCAAAATTTATATCAGTTGGTCAGTGCCAGCGTTCTGCACATGTTCTGTTGTCCTTTAACCAGTGTACAGGGCTGGTTGGCATTTGGAGGGCCTAGGCAAAATTCATGTTGGAGGCCCCTCACTCCCAATTAAAAGCACTTGAAACAAATATGATTCCTAACCTTTTTTTTTATACAAAATTTAATTTTATTTTGTTTTTTTTTTTTTTTTTTTTTTTTTTTTTTTTACTGGTCAAAAGTTTGGACACATTACTGTTTTTAATGTTTTTGAAAGAAGTCTTTTATGCTCAGCCTGTATTTATTTGATTAAAAAAATAATAATAATAATATTGTTAAATATTATTACAATTTAAAATGATGGTTTTCTATTTTACTATACTTTACTTTAAAATATAATCTATTTCTGTGATGCAAAGCTGAATTTTCATCAGTCATTACTCCAGTCTTCAGTGTCACATGATCCTTCAGAAATCGTTTTAATATGCTGATTTATTATCAATGTTAGAAACAGTTGTGCTACTTAATATTTATTTTACAACCTGTGATTCTTTTCCAGGATTTTTTGATGATTAAAAACAATATAAGTCTTTACTATTACTTTTTTTTATCAATTTAACACATCCGTGGTGAATATTACTGTTTTTCTGCATTTTTGATCAAATAAATGCAGGCTTGATGAGCATAAGAGACTTCTTTCACAAACATTAAAAACAGTAATATGTCCAAACTTTTGACCAGTGCTGTAGTGTATGTGCATATTAATCAATCTTTATCAAACCCGTAATTAACCGGTGAATGATCTGTCCAGATATGACGCTGATCGACAGAACAAGTTTATACATTGCAATCACTCCAAAATAGATGACGACAACGCACACACCTGCATTAGGAGCTGTACTTCTTTGCCTGCTTGTTTAGCCTTTTGCTTCACAGCACCTGAAGGATGTGTTCGTCACGGCAAACATTCAGAAGGCGGCACCCGCTTTGAAACAGCAACATTAATTGGTATAATTGTAGGTGAGTGACAATTAAACTAAATCCAATGAACAATGAGGCTAGTACTTTGCTGCTGTCTTGATTGGTGGACTAGTACACTCTCAGAAAAAAAAAGGTACCCTTTCAAAAGGGACACTTTTGTACACTTTTGGTACTTATATGTATCTTTAAGGTACCAATATGGACTCTTTAGGTACAAAGGTGTGCCTTTTGAAAAGGAACCGCCCCCGTGACAGCTTTTGTACCTTTTTTATGAGTGATAGGGGATGTTACGGTTATGGAAGCTCCGCCTCAAAGCCCGAGGCCCTAGGCCAGGTGTGTCAAACTCAATTCCTGGAGGGCCAGACACTGCAGAGTTTAGATTCAACCCTAATTAAACACACCTGATCCAACTAGTCTTTCAGGCTTATTTGACAACTACATGGGAATAGTGTGTTCAAATCATGTCGGATAGATCATATTTACGAATTGAAATCACATGAACGCCACCACAAATGGTGCATACCAAACGGGATATATCGCCCTCCAAAGGGCACTTCGGAGTGAAAACAATCATGGCCGCCATATTGAAGGGTTGTTCCAAACCGAAGTGCTCAAAATTGGCCACTTCAAAGGGCCCGTTTCGAAGGGTACAACTGATGGACACTTCGGGCTCCCATGATCCTTTGAGCAGATTATTTGCACGATGACGGCGCCTCGGCGCCTCTGTGTGAGCACGTGATGATGACGCAGAAGAGCACTTCAAGAAACAGTTGTTTGGTCCCCTAGGGATTAGGGCATAGGGATGAGCCCTTCCAAATGGAACGCAGGGACAGTCGTTATTACGAGAGGGAAACTCGAAATTTTCTTAAGCCCCGAGTTTCCGAGTTGGGGACATGTCAGTGAGAAAACATGTCGAGATATGCAGCATTTGTATTGACAGTAAATTTGTTGAAATGAATAACATGATTTTCCTGTACAATAAAATTGTTACATATACAAAATATGATATTATTGAATAATAGAATATAATGATTGTTTAAATCACCTTCATAAAATTGACTAAAAACAGGGGGGAAAAACATGATGCACATTCTTTATTCATCATTTTGTAGATGTAGAGTTTTAAAAAAAAAAGTTGAATTTTATGTAGAAAAGTTAAATCGCCATCTTGTTCCAACCAAAGTGACTTGAATGCACCTGACATCATAATTATGACTTGTCAAAAACACGAACTTCCCAGGAAGACTTTAATACACCATGTGTGTTGGAGCAGGGTTGGAACAAAACTCTGCAGAGCTCCGGCCCTCCAGGAATTGAGTTTGAAACCCTTGCCCTAGGCAATTGCCTGCTCTGCCTATAGATAGCGCCGGCTCTGGTTATGTAACCCAAGCTTCAGCCTGACTGGATGTTTTATTAGGCTAACCAAAAGTTAATAAAACAAGTTTGACTTGTCAAAATGAGACACTTGTGGCTAACATTTTAATAGGATGAGATCAACAGAAAGGAAAAAAACACTGATGAGCGTGAAGCTCCACGATATAAAGTTAACTACAGCTGTGACATGACCTGATTGTGGAAATTTTGCATTCACACTAGAGATTTAATGATTCAAAACAGCTCGTGCAAGGCGAAAGATGAACAAAAAAGTAGTAAAAAAAGAATACGCTTGCAGGTGCATCACTGTTTGTGAGGAAATAGTTTAACTCTTACTCAGAGGAGTTGCTGTACTCCAACTAAGCAACAACAAATGAAAGGCACGACATGAAAGTAGGTGGAGCTTATGCCATTAACTTCCACTGACCACAGAGCAGCCGGTATACAAACAGTCACTTTCCTCACCTGCTCTGACAGCTCTCAGACACACATGAATCAAAGCCAAAGAGGTTGTAATGATCAGACTCTGGCACACAGGAGAAATGTCTGCTGACTTCAGAGGGGGATGAGTGATATAATATGAGCAAGTGAAACGAAAACCTTCCCTAAGCAGGAGTATAATAATGCTCTCACACACTAGATACGTGTTATGAAACACCCAGCCTCATTGATCAGTGCAGACCACGTCTCACTGACAGATGTTAATCCTCAATTGTTGGCATGGCATTGACACCACAGAGAATGATAAACTTCTTGCAGCTTGTTTGGAAGTGTTTCCATTTCTTTCTGTCTGCTTCTTTCTCTTTGTGGTAAAATGACTGGACTGGATTGGAATGTGTAAGTGTTTGCTTGTAAATATAAACTTGACATAATGGACAGACAAAGAGACCTAAAGGTGGATGTGTATCAAGTGTCTTTTGTTCTTTGCTCCTATCGCCCTTAAAAAATCTTAAACGTCGCTGGGATGCCATTTTGATCAACTGTTAAAAGAAGCAGAATGCACAAACATTCCTACAAATAAACATTCTTTATTGCCGTATATGGTTCCATGAAGAACCTTTAACAACTATGAAACCTTTCCATTACACAAAAGGTTCTTTATAGTGGAAACATGTTTTTCACACTAAGAACAAAATGGTTCTCTTTAGGAAGTTGAATCACAAAAACAGCTGCTCACAATCATTTCAATTTTTTTTGTCAATCACTGCACTGATAAAAACGGTTATGTGCTGAAGTAAATACTATGGAAAAACACATTTTCTACATTAAATAATTTAGGTCAGGCAAGAACAAAAAAAGTGTAAATTCCATATCAGTACTCAATCAAGCAAGTAGAAATTAAAGTTTGAGCATATAAGTATATTTTACTTGGAATTGTTTGTTATTTTTACAAGGATTTTTTGAGTAGGCCTAAATATCAAAGTTATGATACTGGTGTGCATGCATACATACATTAATAATTAATAAGGTTGGATTTTTTGTTTGTATTATATTGTGTAGACTTATCTTAGAAAGTGTAACAAGCTGTCTATTGCCTTGTTTACTTAGATGTTTCTAAGTGAACCATATGCTTTAATATCATGGCTTTTTTCAGTGCTACATGGTTAGAGTAAAGATTACAAACAATGATTTAGTAAAATGCACTTGAGTATTGCAGAGTAAATGTCAAGTGATTAAATAGAAATTACTCAACAAACTTACCAAGCTGATTTTACTTATTCTCTTTTAATTTTATATATTTAATTTTACAAACTTAGTTAAGTAGATTTGACTTAATTATATACTTAAATTTACTTTAAAAATATGTGTGCAAAAACCTGCAAAATAAAAATTAAGTAAATTTTACTCTTTTTTTTTTTCAGTGTACCAGTAAAATTGTTTTAGCAGCCACACCTTCATTTTCTATTATTTAATTCTGCCCATGTGTTTATAGCTGATCAAATACCACATATGGCTTGAATACTTCACATCTTTGCCCTTATGCTGCTTTAGGACAATCAGAGAGACATACAAACTCATTTAAATCATTTTGGCAAAACTCTTAATGTTTAGAGCAGAAACTCGATTTAAAGTATTGGATATTTTCTGAATGTCCTGAAAAGATGACTTATGTTGAATTATGTATGCTAAGTGTTTTTATGTACAGAAATGTCGGGGTGTGATATAGAAAGAGAGAGTTTGTCTCTCTTAGGTACATTTTGGACTGGTCCTTGGGGATGAAGAGACACCAGCAACCTCAAAAACGGCTTTATATAGACACTTACTTAAATACATATGCACATTCACTTAAGTGGTTCTTTACTGTCTGTCCGCTAGAGTTTGTAATGCAAACGTTAATCTGACATATCAATCAAAAAGCCTTTTTTTTCACTTGTATCACTGAGCACAAAACAGACACAGACTTTAATTTGCACATGTGTGGATTAATTCATGTAGGGTATACAGTCTTGATTCTGGTGAAAAACTAAGGTTCAAATAAATCTATCCATAAATATTCAAAGAAAATATTAAAGGAGTGTTCCAGGAACAGTCAAGCTCAATCAACAGTGTTTGTGGAATAATGTTGATTAACACAAAGCATCATTTAGACCTGTCCCTTGTAAAAAAATAGATGTTATAGTGAGGCACCACATACAATGGAAATGAATGGGGCCAGTTTTCTTAAAAGCAGAAATGTGAAGCTTAGAGTTTTATGAAGTGCTTAATTCTGTTAAAACTTGTTTATTTGAGCTGTAACGCTGTTCTTGTTATTTTTACGATCATTTTAGAGTTTTTAGGCATTATGTTGTCATGGAATCAAAGTTGTAAAACTGGACACAATTTTACTTAGCATTTTTTTTGTTTATTAAAAAAATCATGCATATTCTTAATTTCTGCATGTTTGAAACAGTAACTATTAACATTTACGGATTTGCTCTTTCACTTCCATTGTAAGTGCCTCACCATAACCCAGAGTTTTTTTTTTTTTTTTTAATACATTTTTGTGATAATCAACATCATGCCACATGTCAATTGAGTTTAACCTGTACTGAACCTGGAATATTCTTTTAACATAATATTAGCAGGTCTCCATAACCTTCAAAGCTATTTCAAATAAATATAAGAATTTTTTTTAAAAATCAGAGTAAATGGGCTGTACTTTGCCGTAATGTTCTGAGTATAGTTACTAAGCAACAGGTGCTGTGCACACACACACACACACATTCAAGCGGATGTGATAGAGCAAAAGAAATAGAAAAAAATGAAAAAGCCAGGGATGGGTAGAATCCAAGAATCCCAGTTCCTATAAACAAACAAAATGCGATGATGAGATATAACTAAAACTAGCTCAGCCTCCACTGATAAACAACACAACTGAGCACTTTCCCTTCATTTTAGCAATCTCCGGCCAAACCAAAACAAAACTGAACAGCCCTCTCAACTTCCGCCCCTCACTCAGCTCCTCCCAGTGCTGCTCACCAGTTAATTCTGAATAAAGACAATCATTCTGAATAACCTCAAACTCTTCCCTGCAGCATTCCTCGTCCAATTCAGACACCGTTTACGACAATACAGCACTGCAAATGCAATATTTTACTGCACTGCTTAAATATGTGGAAGGCTTGCGGGTTATGTAAAGTGCTTCTCTAAACTCTCGCTTCTTAATAGGGCAAAGTTCATGCCAGGAAATCATTCTTCTTGTAACATATATTAAATAAATGAGACTTTGTATGTTACAGTGTTATTCATTTTGATACAACTGACGACCGGGATTAATAATGAATATTCTCTGAGGACCACTAATATCTTCTGAGCTTTGCTGCAAAGAAAATAATAAAGATCACAGTTAGTTACAGTGAATAAATGGATATTAGGAACTATCCTTTGCACACTAAAAATAACACTACTACTTGTAGTAGTACTCACAGTAATGGCCTTTTGATCAAACTGGTCCTCATGACTGGATGTGAATGAGAAGACACCTCAGGACCTGACTGTTCAGTAAGATGTAATTATTGTCTTGATGTTTTTGTATCTACAAGCTTTAATTAATTATGTAGAGTGTTTAATTAATTACGTAGAGTGGTGCCTTGCCTTTATCAAAGCAACAACAGTCCAAAAAAAGAAAGAGTGTGATTTCATTGATTTATTTATGCAGAGCTTATCCAACACATTCTGACTCTTTCTCATTTCCTTTTACTGTTGTACTGTCATATATTCCATACTTTAAATTCTCATCTCAATGCAAACATTCACATTCTCCCTGATGAGGGGGCATTTGAAATGTTTACAAACCTGACCTTACATTAATTTGATCTTAAATTCTATAATTTAATAAAATAGTCCATTAAATTACACATATAAAAAAACATGTAATTTCATATTTAATTTAATTGATATTAAATGCCCAGACAGGAACATTTATTCTAAATGGCCTTTTTTTTTTCTTTTAAAATAGCCATTTATTTTGCTCTTCAAATGGCTAATTTTGTGTATTTAACAGTCCCATTGTAGATTTAATGTGTGCTCAATAATAAATGTTAGGCCCAGAGCTCGTAAAGTGCGTGCCATGCATACTCTCACTGGGGCTCATTGATTTTATTGTATTTTTCACCTTTTTTTTATTCCTATGATATACACCAGTGTTATGTTTTACAAAGTGAAAGTGAGTTGTGATCTCCTGCTGGTATTTGCAGCGTGTTCTTATTTACCCGTTTTACTGGCGCCGTTCCTGTTGGCTGTATTATTTAGTCCTGACAGTTAACGCGCTCAAGGACTTTCCTGAGCGAACTCTCCGTAAAAGAACTGCTGACCCCGGCAAAACACCGCGACACAGCAAGCTCTCCCTGCATTACCTCGACTGAGCCCAGGAAAGTACCTGACACGAGAGAAAAGGGCTGTAATTGTACTTAAAATAGGAAAGTGTGAGTTGTTAAGAAGTGCCCAGGGTACTGTAGCAACCGCCGCCATGGCTCGGACTGATCATTGAAAACAGACAGCGCAAATCTTATCGCGTTCTCAAGGTAGACGGAAAACAGCTCGAGCGGCGGAGAGAAATTCCCATCCCGTTCGGGTTCACTTTCATCCGCTCATTTTCGGAAAACTTCTTCTTGACGTTTAAGAGCAGCCTATGCGTCTCCGGCTGAGCTCTCGTTTGATTATTATTTGCTTACACGGTCTCACGCTGCGCAGCTCTTTCGTGTCTGTCTGACTCGAACTTTTTCAAGGATTTCGTCGATGAACTTGTTGCGGTGAGTCCCCTTTAAACCTTCACGGCCAAGTGTTGTACTCTGTTTCTAGACTATGGAGGTTCCGGTCGGGCTGAGGGAGGCTTGCGAGTCCCCAGACGCCGGTTTTCACGGACCTTACCAAAGCGTTTTTCAAAACGTGCGCGTCGCGAGAGCGAGCAACCCCGAGAGTTTGGACTTTTCTAGCTCCAAGAAGTGCGGCTGCCTGCAGGAGACCGCGTCGAGGGAAATGCGTTTAAGCAAGCTGTCCCCCGGCAGAGGAGTAATATGCTGCCCCGAGAAAGAGTGCGAGAGTGCGAGTTTAGTGATGCAGGCGGCGGCGAGCCGTATTCATTTTCTCAAGAGTTCCACAGGAAGCAGAAGCGACTCGTCTCTGTCATCTAGCGGCTCGGGCCGCGCAGACGCCACCGAAAGCAGCGGCAGTCGCGCAGGTTTCCTTCGGGGCGCTGAGAGCGGACAGAAGCGCTGCGGTGCGGTTGAAGTTCACACGCGCGAGTTGGGCTCGAGCCATGACGCAAGTGTGGCGAGTAGAAGTCGCGCGTGCACCACCAGCAGCAGCAGCGGCGACAGCAGCAGCAGCATCTCGGAGACAGCGCGAGAGCTGTGCAAAGCCGTGTCCGTGTCTTTGGGCTTAGCTATGGAGTCCAGCGAACTGGGCGAGGTGGGACCGCACCATGCGCCGCCGCCCCTGACCACTGAAAGTAGTAGTGAGGAAATCTATTTGATTGGAATGCCTTTGCTCAACTGCTCAGTGAGCGAAAGGGAGGCAGGTAGGAAAGACAGAGACTACGCTCTCGCGGCGGGACGAGACAGAGGCACAGAGCTGCGAGGCAGGGACAAATTGCTCGGGATGTTTAAAAGTGGCGACCTGGAGCAGCTAGCAGGTGAGGGGACGACCTTGCAGTGCAGCAGCACGTCTCGATCACACTTAACCGCGGATGTACAGGAGGTGCATGAGTTCGGCAGCCTGTCCGGTGACTTTGGCAACCTGAGTTCAGAACGTACGACAGCAGCGGATATAGACGCAACGCGAGCGGCTTCCTGCCTGTTTGAACAACTGTTGCCCGCGAGCATGACCCATTTCGTGCACCCGGAGCTAGAAAACGGACCGAGCCAGAGCCAGAGCTTCGCGAAGCCCGCGGAGATGTCCGGCGAGTTCGCGGGCCCCGTGGATGATTACGTGAATCTCTATAATGTCAAAATCAAGGCAGAGATGATGCCCCGTGAACTGAATGACACCTGGGCGTACCCGCATAGGTACGCTGAGGACAGGAACGGCCAGTACGGACTTCCCAATCAGAGGACCGCTTACGCATCTGGCCACGAAACGCCTTTTATCTGTAACCCCTATGAGTACGGCCGAAGCGAGGCTCTGGTTCCGAGGGAGCGACCTCCGCCTGCACAGTGGTACCCCAACGGGATGTTGACCCGTCCCCCTTACCCTAACGTGCCCTGCGTGAAAAACGAGATGGGCAAATGGCTGGATGTAACTTCATTTGAGGATGGCAGGTAAGAGGGGGCACAGTGTGTGTCTGTGTGAGTGTGTGTGTGTGTGTGTGTGTGTGTTTAACACAAATCATGTTCTGTGCTACAACTAATTCATTACGTTGAAGAAGATAATTAAAAACACTGCGCGCGTTAAAATATAAACAGGCGCGTCTTTGTACCCCGAAAAGCGACTACTGAGGACAGTGAAAAAGTTAGGAGTTTGCCTGACTTGCAGAATTTTTTAATTATTATTTATAGCCTATATTTATTTTATTATGATCAATTAATGCCTAAACGAAATTAGCAAGAAACAATGCACAGGATCATATCATACTCATTTGGAGACGTGCCCTGCGTGAAAAACGAGATGGGCAAATGGCTGGATGTAACTTCATTTGAGGATGGCAGGTAAGAGGGGGCACAGTGTGTGTCTGTGTGAGTGTGTGTGTGTGTGTGTGTGTGTGTTTAACACAAATCATGTTCTGTGCTACAACTAATTCATTACGGTGAAGAAGATACTTAAAAACAGTGCGCGCGTTAAAATATAAACAGGCGCGTCTTTGTACCCCGAAAAGCGACTACTGAGGACAGTGAAAAAGTTAGGAGTTTGCCTGACTTGCAGAATTTTTTAATTATTATTTATAGCCTATATTTATTTTATTATGATCAATTAATGCCTAAACGAAATTAGCAAGAAACAATGCACAGGATCATATGCACTCATTTGGAATGCATAATTACGTTTTTTAAGAGATGTACAGCCTGCACAGACCCAGGGACCTCCCATCCAGATTCTCAGCTACCCCAGGGGCCCCCAGAATAAAAATTATTTTTACTTTTTACTTTTATGATAAATTTCATTAAAATATTGATATAATATTAAATTAGGGTATATAATGCTCATTAGATTATTAGTTCTAATAAGTTCATTCAAATAGTTGTGAAATATTTTAAAGAAAAGGCTTTGTTTTATACATCTTCTCCACGTACCCCCTGTAGCCTAGCTCTTTCACATGGACCCCTGGTTTCATGCTCAGTTTCAGTTCTGTATTGGACTGTTCTTTATAGGTTTTCTATTAATGGATCAGGATCAGTTCTGCTTCATGACCATTTTATAGGAATTACATTTGTAATTCCTGAAGGAAGCGTTAATTTGCTTGAAGTTCCTCTCTTTATGTCTGCAGCCAAGTAAAGCAGTACACAGAGACAGCTGTAGACATTAACTTAGAGACCCATAGTCTTTAACACACAGGCCAGCCTCCTCCCTCAAGGTTGCTGGGTTCCAGGGATACTGCCATCAAGGCAACCCCACACGGTCGTGTCCAAACGCAAAGACACCATGCCAAGAGCCTCAAAGCTGTTATCCTTGAACTTCTGCATATTCATGTTCTGAGTCAGTCTCTCATTTAATAACTCACAGGCACAGACATGGAAAGGGCACATTTTGATTCATACACCGACATGCAGGTCCTACGGTCATGCTATGCATTTCAGTTGACAGGCGTTTTTAAATTGCATTGCATAAACTGACAGTTTAAGCATTTATGTCTTTATATGTTTAGTGTTTTGATATCTCACTTTGTCAACATTTGTGGTTTTACAATGCTCTTTAAGTATAAATAAATGTAATTTGACTTTACTGAACAGTGCTGGCTGTTAAAAAAAAAGGTGGTTTCAATTAGACCTGTACAAATTGGAACAAAAGCAGAACATTGATAAGAAAATATGCAGAGGCTGAAATTAAACTTTTCCTTAAACTAAGACTACGGAGAAAAACAGTTGCATGTCTCTGCACTTGTCTAAAGAACTTGAGTGAGTATTTGGTGCTTCAATCTGAACCATAGTTAAGCAAGCATTTTGTCCCGAGGCTGTTTTTTAGTCTACATGGAGTGTGTTTTTTCCCCTGAAAGGAATTTGAGCTTTGTTGTGTGTTTAACCTTTGAAGCTTTGGGGTTTGAGTTGGAGGCAAAACCACTTGATCTTTGTGAAAAAAACGCTTCGTGCAGACGCCAGCCAGAACATGAAACTGACACACAGAGACCCAAATAATGAGACAAAGTGTGAGAGACTTCACACTGGTCTTGACCTAATATCGCACATAATAAATCTTCTTAACATAAATCTAACAACATGAAGCCACATTTAGGCAGAAAAAGTGGTTCGTGAACAGCACAACAAAGTTCTAGGGTACACCGTGAATCTTTGAGTAAGAATTAGGCTACATGTACAGTTTACAATATTAATGGTTTGTGATGGTTGTCTACTTGACCACTAGCTTGTTCTTTTCAAAACATTTTACATTTTTAACAAGCAGTGAGTTTGATGATTGGATGGTGCAAAAATAGACAAACTATTTTATATTTTTGAGGGGGAGAGGGGTCAAGAGAGTTTTTGTGTACATGTGTCTCTGTTATGTAATAATCTGAAGTACACCCTGGTCAAATTCAGTTCTGCTCAAACAACATTCCAAACAAGGCAAAGGTTCCTTACAAAGCGTTCTAGGTAGAACCAACATGGGCTTGTACCGAGAACCCTAAAAGAGTTTGTTGTAGCCACATTGCACTGGAGTGCTGAGAACCCTCTGTCAAAGTGTTTTATTTGCATTTACAATGACTATTTTAGGTGTAGTTATAGCAATCATATTTAAAGTGTGCCTTATGTGCTGAACTGTACACCGGCAGTGCTTAGAACAAATGGTTGCTTAAAGGGATAGTTTATTCAACAATGAAAATTCCATCATTTATACATTTTCTTGTCATTTCAAACATCTGTGACTTCCTTTTCTGTGGAACATGAAAGATATTTTCTTTGTTTGTGCATACAGTGAAGTCAGTATGATGATCTCGGGTAGGCTACTGATTATATGCTTCATTCAATGTTAAATGTGTCTAATGTGAGTTTGAATATCATACTGCATGACATTTATAGACATAGGCCTACTGAAAGCAATAACAACTTTTACTTCAGATCTTGAAAATAAATTAATGCAAAAATATAGGCTATACGTTAAAACTGCAGGCTCAATGCGAACCAACAAGTGCTTTCCATGACAAAGATTGTATTAGGGCTGTAGCTATCGATAACAGCGCTGTGGCTGTGTTTGGAATTTTTTTGTTGGCAAAATAAAGCAAAAACAGGCAATATAGTGTCTAAAACGTAAGTCTCTTAATATTACCTTCTTGTTTATTGAACTGTTAGATAAAATCACATTTGTAATCATGCTGATTTTAGAGGTGAAAACTGGCACTCTTCGAGTGATATTGACTAACTTTCTTTCTGTGGTATTTTTATGCACAATGGCGTTTAGTCTTTCACAAAACATAGCTAACGTAGGGACATTATAACTAGCCACCATATTGATTTACAGTCTTAAATATGTCCATCGCTTTATTTTTTTAAAGGGGTCATATGATTTTGCTAAAAAGAACATTCTTTTGTGTATTTGGTGTAATGAAATGTTTATG
>NW_015505394.1:1985694-1991795 GCF_001515645.1 Sinocyclocheilus grahami | reverse complement strand
GGATATCGT
The DNA here is from genome assembly GCF_001515645.1 of Sinocyclocheilus grahami. Taxonomy (NCBI): domain Eukaryota; kingdom Metazoa; phylum Chordata; class Actinopteri; order Cypriniformes; family Cyprinidae; genus Sinocyclocheilus; species Sinocyclocheilus grahami. Next base: position 1,991,786 of record NW_015505394.1, on the reverse strand, counting down.
CCTCTTTTGGAAGACCAAACAAAGTAGTTTCACTTTCACAACGAAACAGCGTCACACACGGTGACCTAGAGTGAGCGGAGGCCGGGAGCTAGAGTGAGCGGAGGCCGGCGGGCTTGAGAATGGCACGGCCGGCGGATTCGATGAAGGAGCGTCCGGCGGACTTGTGGCAAGCACATGTGATGACCCCGGGCTGGACATCCGGCGATCTACAGCGTGAAGTAATGTATTTCCTCAGCGACCAGCACAGATCAGCTCCAGGCATGACGAAGCGGATATCGTCCTCTTTTGGAAGGTCAAACAAAGTAGTTTTGCTTTCACAACGAAACATACAGTGCCTTCACGACATGGCAGCGGTGTCAACAACAATATTACAGCGAGAATAAAAGTTACGCCTTTTTTCTTTGCGTGAACATTTCTTCCCACATCGTGACGTAGACATGTGGGGGTGTGTTAGAACAAGCCGTTTAGGTAGGCGTGGTTGACTCTTAACTTTTATAAAGAATATCTCTTTGGATTTGAGACTTTAGTCTTTGCAACTTTACAGATCTTCTTTATGCACCAAGAGCTTGTAACACTCCAAAGAGAAAGGAAAAATTGAAATTGCATCATATGACCCCTTTAAAGTCTGGTCCCTGTTTTTATACAGTCTATGGTCTGGTCCAGCGTTTATCGGGTTGTGCGTCAGTAATAATGGTCCGTGGGGAAACACGGTGTTCTGTGTGTAGGTACCGTAAATGGACTAAACGAAGCCTCGAGGCAAATTATTTGCCTCTGATTTTTTGTATTCGAATTACTCGAGGTATTCGAGGAATCGTTTCAGCCCTAGATTGTATCAGTCACTCAGTATATACTTTTAATAATGTTAAAAAGGTTTAATATTTTTTAATTAGATTATAAACATGTCCATTTCGTTGGGAGTGCGCTTGTGCGCTTCTAAATAGCTGATATTTGAGTGATTCTGATGCATCACATCTATGTAGACAGACAAATTGCTGCGCCATGTCAGGTTAGGACACGGTGTAATATTGTAACATTGCAATCTGCTTTTTAAAAACAAAAACAATGCTATTTTAATACAGAATTCAATAATTTAAATAAGAAAAGTAATAAAAACAAAAGCACAGATTAATTGCATTATACATTTTGTATGTAATAGTGTAAGTATATTTTTCCTGTGCAACAATAATTAAATATCTGATGACTTAATAGGTGAAATTCACCTTTATTCCTCAAGGTTGCACTGTTTGATAGATAATGATGATGTGATATTTCACTCATATTAACGCAGGCAAAAAAACTAAAGAAAACCATCAGCAAAAACTGAACTGGCTTGAATGGCTTTACTGCAGAACAATTACTGTACGCAATGAAATATAAGTGTCACTGTCATTTGATGGTGGATGTGGTGACTGTCAGTGATCAAAATATTGATTTTGAAGTCCCTGAAAATGATAGTTTTGAGAATATGTTTGAGATCATGAATATGAGCCAGATGCTAAATGTACTGGGGAACTGCTCTCTGACGACGACAGTGATGGTAAAATCATCTGCTCAAATTGAACCCTTCTAAGCTTCAAATGGTAACCAAATATGCTTTATTTTATTCTTTTGTAATTGTTATTAAAATAACAGGAGAATTTTATGCTATTACAGCAGTTAGAGATCCATCCGTGTTAGGTAATGAGTTGAGGATAGGAGGGCTTCTTAAAGACAAACTAACAAGAAAAACTAACTAGTAAGAATTCTTGCTGGTTGGTAGGTGATCAAATACTTATTTCATGCAATAAAATGGAAATTAATTATTTAAAAATCATACAATGTGATTTTCTGGATTTTTTTGATTCTGTCTCTCACAGTTGAGGTGTACCTACGATGGAAATTACAGATCTCTCCATTCTTTGTAAGTGGGAAAACTTGAAAAATCGGCAGTGTATCAAATACTTATTTGCCCCACTGTAGGTCCGGGTCGCTAAAGACCCGAATATGTAATAATGATATACAAAACATCCATGCATTTAAGGGTTAATACCAATTTTCAGGGTGGCCTAGGACTTTAGTACAGTAGAATACTTCTGCTGTCAGGAAAGCCAAATCAAGTTCTTATACCTGTCCTGACCTGAGTACAAGCTCTCATTCTATTCCTGAAATTCTTATATAAAGTCTTAAATACCATATTTAAATACTTTAAGTCTTTTAAATTCATTTAAATTGATAACATCACCTGTGTACCTAATTACTGTTTGTGTGATGAGTGCATAATCTCTGAACAAAAAGAGATTTCAATAAGTGCCACCTGCTGGCGATAGCTGTAAATGTAAGCACAGTAAAAGCACATGTTGTTTTCCAAAGACATATTGATTACAATGGTCTGTATCTTAAACTTGCATTGATTGCTTACCTCCACTGTAATTGATTTCCCCACGCAAATGTTAATGGTTTGATGTTAACTTAAGTTTGATCACTGTTAAAGGGGTCATATGATGCGATTTCAATTTTTCCTTTCTCTTTGGAGTGTTACAAGCTCTTGGTACATAAAGAAGATCAGTAAAGTTGCAAAAACTAAAGTCTCAAATCCAAAGAGATGTTCTTTATAAAAGTTAAAAGTCAGCCACACCTACCTAAAACGGCTCGTTCTAACACGCCCCCACATACCTACGTCACTATCTGGGAAGATTTGCATAACGCCGCCCAAATGTTCATGCAAAAAAAGAAGGCGTAACTTTTTTTCTCGCTGTAGTATTGTTGTAGTATACGCCGCCATGTCGTGAAGCTGCTGTGTGCTTCGTTGTGAAAGCGAAACTACTTTGTTTGGCCTTCCAAAAGAGGACGATATCGCTTCGTCATACCTGGAGCTGATCCATGCTGGTCGCTGAGGAAATACTTCAACTTAGCGCTGTGGATCGCCGGATCGGCTTTCACCGAGGATGAAGCGGAGTCCAGCCCGGGGTCATCAAATGTGGTTGCCGCAGGCATCACAATATGGTAAGGGACGTAACAGTTCTGTTACACGCTTGAGGAATTCGGCCAATCACAATGCACTGGATAGCTGGCCAATCAGAGCACACCTTGATTTTTCAGACCGATGAGCTTTGTAAAAATCGACGCGTTTCAGAAAGGCGGGGCATAGAGGATAAACAATAATGTACAGTATGTGGAAAATAGTGTTTTTTGAACCTTAAACCGCATAAACACATTTCATTACACCAAATACACAAAATAATGTTATTTTTAGCAGCATCATATGACCCCTTTAAAGCTAGAATGCCCACGAATGTGTTTATTTACAAAAAGGCATGTCTATGAATGGTACACCCCCCTAAGCTCACAGAAATGGTTTGACCCAAGTCTTCAGCAGCCAATGACACTGACCCATTCAAACTGATTTTAACACGTATTTCACGAGTATTTAATGCGTATTTAACGCGTATTTCATGCATATTTAACACGTTATATACGTGTGGAATACGCAGATTTAACGTGCAGAGTTTTTCACGCACAAACAACGTATTTAATGTGTGAAATACGCATTAAATACATGTGAAATACGTGTATTTAACATGTTGTTGACGTGTTAAAATGCATGTGTTTTTGGCCCTTTTGGCCTTCCATACTCCTGACAGCAAAATGGAAATTTTTCCATGACTTTCTAACATTTACAGATGGAGAACATACCTGGGAAATGTAAGTTATGCATTAAACAGCGCACGTGTCTGTCTGCAGCAAATGAGTCTGTCCTGATGGGACAAGCCGCTTTAAACTAGATGTGTTAGCTGTATCTTACCAGTTATTTTAAAGCCCTTAAAATTAATCATGTCTCATGTTTATGACAAAAAGGATTATGCACTTTTCCCCACAGCAGCTCACTTTGTGTCCTCTCCGCTATTTTTCAGATGCGCTCGTATCAAACTACTGTAAGTTATATTGATATAGGAGGTATTGCCTCATACCCTATCGTTTATAAAAAATATTTGGATATAAGCTATCATGCAAATTCGATATACCGCCCAGCCCTACATGAGGGTGATTAAATGATGACAGAAAAAAAGAACACATTTGTCATTATTTTTTTCACCCTCATGTTGTTCCAAAAATCCTTTTTTCCATATAAGAAACAAAATTAGAATTTTTTGAAAAATCTTTATTAAGCTTTTCCCATAAAATGATTATTGATAGTTCATGGTGACCATGGGTGTCAAACACTAAAGAGTACAAAAATCACCATAAAATAGTCCAAATGACCTCTAAAGTGTATAATAGCTTTGTGAGAGAAATAGAAAGAACATCAAATCTTCCTCTAAGCCCTGAAATCTTATTCACATGTGCATAAAAAAATGGCACATTTGACATAAGTAATGACTTTGTTATGACAAGAGGGTGATTAAATAATGACAGAATTTTTATTTTTGGAAAAAAATATTTCTTTAAGGAGCAGGAGCATCTAAATAAGTATTTTTAGGTGCCACCTGTATGCTTCAGCAGGAGTCAGTGAGAGCATTATGTGCACTGTTTGCTGTGGAAAAAGCATCTGCTTGTTTGTTTGGGCTTTGGGCTTTCAGTCCATGTGTTTTGTCACATCTGGAAATGCAGTTTCTTTATATGATAATTGGGCCCTCAAATGGGTGGGATTAATTGCATTAAATGACGAGTTATTGAAATGTACAGTACTGAAAGCTATGATATAAAAAAGCAGACATACATAGTGCATCCGGCAATTGGAGATGTATAGAGATGCAGTTAGATATATTCCATTGTAATGGTAAAACATTTATACTCTTGTCTCTGGGATATTTCCATTTTGTATATATTATAATCCAATTTTGAGCAAGGTTAATTTTTTTAGATGTTTACTACTTGTGTTTCCCCCACCAGCCACCACTGCCATCAATAACACAGGCTCTCTAGAAGCACATGACATGGCAACCTTGCCACATGAAACCATATGCTTATGACCTTCTTTGAAGTGTTTAATATAAAGTGCTGAGCCCATGCTTTAACTAGTTTTATACACTTTTTTTTCTTCTGGAACTTGCCCTTTGTTTTTTTTGCTGTTTGTAGATGCACTTTTTTCCTGTGTAGTGAAGTCGATGAAGGTTCTCCATGCCATACTGTAGCACACAGTCAATACTTATTCTCATTTTTAACAGTTTTTAAAAGCAACGTTCTGTTCTTAAGTGCTATTGCTACGTGTATAACATTTTTGTGGGTTTGGTTTTTCAAATCTAAGCCCAAATTACTTTAATTTACTTTTACCCAAATTAGTATAATTTGTATAAAGATGTATACAAGAAACCAAATTTCAAATATCACAGAGAGCAAAGTTATTGTGTTAAAGAGGATTGTCTCTGGAATGTGTTTTTTTTTCTTGAAGTAGCATTTTGTCTTAGTCAAGCACAATTTAACAAACATACAGATACACTGAAAAGGAAAAACAGTGATGTCCATGCAGCGGTCCCTGGACACTGTTCCTAATATATGGTGATTCACATGTTATTTTATCTTTGAGCTACTTTGACAAATGTGGGCGACATTTTCTCCTGAGCTCGGCAACAAAAAATGCTCTTATTCTCCTCTTCATACAGGCAAATATTGGCTTAAATGATGAAGCTAACGCTTGGCAGCAACCCCATTCATTGGTTAATAATCAAGGGCAGGTGATCCATATCAAAGGCTGCAATCTGATGTTATCCTGGTTGTTCAGATGGAACATGTTGGGTGCAAATATTAGCATTTGTTCTAGCATCTGACATCTGATGTCTTTTTTCTGTAAATAATCACTGTTTGTCTGCTGTTACTTTGTTTTAGGGGTTGTAGTGATAGGTGTGCTGAATTACTACTGCAGTGTACAATATGTGATGATTTATCAGAAACGTCTCTGTTAGATGGCGGGTAGTAAGTTCCTTACCCACATGATTGATACCAACTTTCCCTTGATTATCAGCCATTGAATGGGATTATTGTTTCAGTATTGGCTATCTAAAGAGGCTATGCTGTACAGGCAAATGTGCTTACATGAAGAAAAAAGTCCATACAGATTCCTTTGTATTTAAACCCCCCCCCCCCCGCCCCCCCCACTTCTTTTTATTTTTTTTTAA
>NW_015505394.1:1962721-1985656 GCF_001515645.1 Sinocyclocheilus grahami | reverse complement strand
CCCCCCCCCCCCCGGCCCCCTTTAATTTTTTTAATTTTTTTTAAATTGATAAATTATGTATATTTTACGATATTGTATGTTTGAATATGTTAAATACAAAATGATGTAATATATTGAATAACATATTGCTATAGGGAAAAATACAATTAGTAAGGATTTTGCTCATTTTTTAAATGTCAAAATAATGTATGCTATACTTTGTGTGCAAAAATGGTTTTAAATGGTATTGAAGTGCCATCACCAATGGGGTTCTCCATGCACAGTGACCTGACTAGTCTATAATGAACTTTGTTATTTACATTAGCAATTTTTATATTTTTTATCAATCAGCTGTTTTATATATTGTACATGTACATTTAGAAATGAATGCATGTCTTCTTGTGGCCTGTTGCTTTATTGAAATGCAAAGAGCTACAAATCCATTTATGGAAAATGTTATTTGGTTGTTAATAGTTCTAACCCTTTAAACAAAAGTGTACGTTCAAGTCAGCTGTTGACAGCAAACAGGAGTGGTTACAGCTCACATAGGGTGGTGTGTGTCATCTCTCATTCTCTAGTTCCCATTGGCTTCTCATTATCATCATGGTTACAGAGAACAATTCTAAAGAGCATTCATCAATACTGGCTTGAGCAGTGTCAGATGGCTAATGCACCTTTTCTTTTCAGGACTGTTGACGTTGTTATTGTTGTATTCATTTAGTCATTTTATTTATTTATTTATTTTTACAAAAAGTTTGAAGCTTAATCGTAGAAAGAGAAAGTGAGTGAGAGCGCCCTCAAATTTGTATTTATTCCTTTTTTTTTTGTTCTACTTTAGTTTTAAAAATGTTAATTAGTTGCCATTTGAATTTTAATGTTTTGTGTTCTCAGGTTTTGTTCTGGCAGATTTTAATGGCTTTGGAGAGGAATAAATTCAAATCAATAAGAACATCCAAATGTCACTGATAGAAAAACTGACATTTATGAACTCGGTTATAAGTCAGTTGTGTTCCATTAATGGTCAGATTTGAGCAAAAATGATCAAATGTAATTCTGACAGGCTTACAATCAAGGTTAATGTGCTTTTAAAAAACCACAGCACAAGTAAAGAATATTAAAAGTTTAGGAATTAAAAACCTAAAAGTTAATATTTGAATATTGACTTTTTACTCTTGCTCTAAAGTTCAGTGCTGATGTGCTGATTTCCCCCCCCCCTCATGGAATCCTGTAGAACGCTACAAAACAATGCGAAACTCGCAGGTTAGAGGATTCTGGGTCATAAATAATTATGATACTTATTCTATAGAAGAAGAAAAAAATTAATAAATTAAATGCAGATTAAATTACCAGATTAAACTGACTGATCTAACAGTTTTTAGTATAGAAGTAATATTCTTCATCCTTTCTCACTGTTCTGTTTTTCTGTTCTATATTACGTGTAACTCTACAAAGTATGTGATGCTGCCAGAGACCGACTTATTTTGGAAGCTCTGTGTGATAAGGCTTAATACTGTGTGTGTTAGTGCACATATAACGGTTTAGTGTATCCAGTGATAGACTTCACACAAAACACATTGGGGCAAATTCACTTAATAGTTCATGGGCTGTATTTTAACACAAAAACCTGGATCTTCTTCATTAATTACCCATGATGCAAGTGCAAAATGCACTGACATATAGCCAGTAAAGCCAGCTTTCAGTAAAGCCACTGCTATTCTTTGAGGGGAAACACACTTCTTTCTATTAGGGCTGTGCAATTAATCGCATGCGATTGTCAAGCGCATCTCGTCAGTACAGCCGGTTCCGTGATTGGTAGTAAATCGCCATCACCTGCTTTCAGATGGAGCGACATTTAATACACAGAGCCGTAGTTCACTGACAAGTTAGGCAATATCGCGTTCATAATCGAATGCGGTTCATCTGCGATTATGAACGCAATATTGCCTAGCTTGTCAGTGAACTACAGCTCTGTGTAGTAAATGCCGCTCCATCTGAAAGCAGGTGATGGAGATTTACTACTAATCACGGAACTGGATTTACTGACGAGATGCGCTTGACAATCGCATGCGATTAATTGCACAGCCCTGCTTTCTATGTATATTAGACTCATTATAAGATTCAATCTTTCTCACAAAAGTCAGTGCTATTTGTGGAAAGCAGTCGGGAAACTGACTTTCATTTGATACAGATGTTTGTGTGAATTTTTTTTGGTCATGACCGTAGTTATTCATCAAAGGATGATCAAATTAAAGAAATGAGGGTTATAATCGTGCATGGTGTTTTGTGGTTTAGTTGGGCACACCTACTGATTCAAGTGTCTGAATTGCTGTGGTGGAGTGACTGTAAAAACTTGTCAGATAGCAAAAATGTGCTTCATGTGGTAACAACTAATGAACCTTTTATTCTTTATTCAAAAATAACATTTCATGTCACATAAACAACCTAACTACTTTAGGTTACACCAAGGTTAAATTATGAAGAAACTGAAATGAAATGAAAGTTAAAAATGAACAATTATGAATTCATTTTTATATATTTTATATACAGTACTGTTCAAAAGTTTGGGGTCAGTAATTTTTTTTTTTTAAGAAATGCATACTGTAGAACTTTAATATTTAGTAAGGACAAATTAAATGGCTAAAAATGAATAGTGAAGAATTTTACATTTTAACAAATAATCCATTTCAAATAAATACTGATATTTTAAGCTTTCTTTATCAAAGAATCCTGAAATCTACCATCACAGGAATACATAATCTATCACAATATTCATATACCATTAATGGGGAAGGAAATGCTTTTCACATTTCTGTTAGACCTTGAGAATGAATGTGAACATGTACACCTTTAATTTAGGTCTCTATGAAATCCATAAAATTTTTCCCTAAATTCTGTGTTTTCAATTTTTCTTCCATGGATTCTGTGTTTTATGATTGAATACAAATCAGAAGTGGTGCACAATTAAGTTAATTAATACATCTTTAAAATGTACTCAAAAGAAAATATAACATTGAATTTAGAACAAAACATTGCATTTTTGTTTTTTGTCAAATAAAATGCTGCTCAACAGAACTGTATAAATTAAACCATGGGTTAAAAAATATATTGGTTGCATGATATTCCTAAAAAATAATATTATAATTATTATTACTTTGAGAAGTACATTTTAGTAAACAATAGTAATATATTTCTGTCATAATTTCTTCAAGTTAAACCAAACTTTTTTTTTGGCAGTTTATCGTGAAGCTCTGAGCAGCTCTGTAGAAGAAGTTTGTGTTCATGTCCTCACATATTAAAATAGCCATAAGCGTCAGATCTGTTTGAGTTTGTGTAGTAGAGTAAACTATACCAGTGTTTCCCAACCTTTCTTTAGTCGCGGCACCCTTTGGAAATTTTAACAAATTTGTGGCACCCTAATTTTGTCACAATATTTGAATTTATAACTTCGATATGATACTTTGAAAAGTATAGATAATCGGTACAGCAGGGAAGAACTGCAGAATATACTGTCATACAGATATTTTTTATTTTTAATATTATAAAAACATTTTGTCCATCAATGGTGGCAATCAGTAGGCTAATTTCTAGTGAAAAGACCAATATATATGACAGATTTTAATGTAGGCTTTTATTCATATGTAAACATTCTGAGATAGCTAGTTATAATGATAATTAAACCAAGTTTTGCCCACTCAGTGTATTTTTGATTTTACAGTTGGGTAATTTTGTTGCAGTAGCACGAGATAGCTTGTTTTAAAACTTTGAATTGAATAAAAAATGACAAGGAGGCTAAGCAGTTAATAATAAAATAAGAACAAATAAAGAAATTACTAATGATAGCACAAATAAAAAATAACGATAGGCCTACAAATGAAATCAGTTGCTTTTTAGTTTTTCAGGTAGGTCTAACACACAGTAGGGCTATTAAGAGATTTTTTTTTTTTTACCAATTATCCAAATAATGTTTAATCCTAGAAAGGATTCCCATAACGGTTAGCAGATCAATGAATGAGAGGCAGCCCTGCTCTCGACAGATGACAAGGGAAACACTGAACTATACCACTCATTCACACAGAAACACGCAGAACTTGCAGACTTATTAGCGACATGTACTGACTGGCTGTTGTCACGTTTATTTCTGCTGTGTGATTGGCTGTTAATAAACACTTTCAGCAGGCATGATGTCATTATAGCATTTACATGCATTATGTGCTGTTCTACAGAACTAAATACTCTCAATATATGGGAAAAGTCTTGAGTGAGAAAGAGGAAGAGTAAAAGAGACGCTGTTTACATTTTAAAGTATTTTATCCCCAGTGGTCATTATTTTATTAAGATGTCTTTCAAAAAGGTGAAGGAAGGCTCAGCACTTTATATGCTTACACACATGAATGCCCACACACACTTCAAATGAATTGGCCGTGCACACACTCCGCACACACTGTAGCTGGCAGGACGGTACAGGAATAATTTTGTGATCTAACCTTTCCGCGTTGTCATCTCGTCAACACGGGTGCTTTTTTTGCATATTTCAAGATTGGCGAAAAACTCTCATTTTGTTATACTGGATGTGAATCTATGTAGTAGCCCTGCTTTGTGCTTCACCCAGTGCCTCACACATGCTTTAATGGGCTTAACAACCACATGGTTGCACAATGTTTTCATCTACAGAGCAACTAAAAAATAGTAATTTATGATATTAATATCATTTTCAAATAGGAATGTTAAGTGAGAAATCTCTCAAAAGTTGAAATTGCTTAAATTAGAGTTAAAGTAACTTAAAAACATAAGTTGTCATGGCTTTTTCATCATATAATTTTTTACAGTGTTCTTGCATGAGCCCCAGGCTGAGTCTCAGTAATCATACGACATGCCTTGAGTTGCACAAGATTCCTTTTGTGCTAAAATTGAATTTAATTGTTTCCTCATTCAAAACGGTAACGTTTTACATGCTGTTTCTTGTCCTGAGTAACGTCTGAAACGGATGCACCCAAATTTTAGTTGCAATGTCAAACTATTCTCAGCTTACCAAAAGTCTTATTGTAAGTTTTTAGCGTGAATGTCTCTTGGTAACATTACTTAAATCTATGTGTGTTTTGTCCAGAGCCCTCCATCTGGAGCAGCTCAGGCCCTCCCAGTGATGTTGCATCAGAGGTCTTCACCAGAAGGATTTAATCAGGGCCGCTCTGAGGGTGTTCTGTTTCTCTGTATCCCTTCCCCGATGACCTATTTGTTTACCCTTGAGTCCTTTCTCTTGTATCATTATTGCTTTGTTTTTAAAACACACCTGACATGCAACGCACACCAATACTGGGTGGATGTTTTGAAATAAGGGCCACATTTAATTAATTGGATCCGAGTGTGTGACCTAGGGCTGGGCGATATAGCTAAAAAATGTATTAATGATATAATGTTTCATATTGTTCGGTATAGATAATTATTTACATTTTTTATAACCTTTTTTAAAACAAAGAGCAATAGAATTTTTTTTTTACATTTAACCACTGTATTTTTAAATTAACTCAATTTATTGAGACAAACAACAAATTTTTTTTTTGTTTTAACAGTCAAAAACAAAATAAAATTAAACATATCTAATTTCTAATTGTATATGCAGATTAAATAGGTTAAACGTTTGGCTTGTCTCCCGAGGCCACAGGAGGGCGCAATGAGCAAAATAATGCAGCACATTAAATTGTCAACGCAAGGAAGTAACTGTCTATAAAAAAACGTGCATTACATCTAAATTAACTCTTATAAATCAAATATTATTTTGTAAATTGTATAAACAATTATGAACAAAACAGCATCACGTATTTATGCATTGCTTAATCCAAAGAGCCGAATCGCCCATCACACAGATTGCCTTTAAAAACATATGAGACGCAGTGAAAAGGAATAAACCTCCATAAATTTGCGACGTGTTTTCTAAAAGTTTTGTTTACTGTTGTTGTTGTTTGCTAAAGTAAACTGTTTTAACTTTACATGGCTGTCTACATCTCTTGTGTGAGATGCGAGTGCAGCAGTCGTATTTGTCCATCTAGAAAATGCGCTGAATATGTGTTCCGTGTGAATGGCTTGGTTTCGGTTTTAACATAATCAAGATCTTCTCGGTATTGAGCTTCTATATTTCTCTGCTGCTGCGCGTCTCGTGGGCTAGACTAACAAAACATTAAACTACAACGTCACTTACATCATCATCACTGCATCTCGTGCTCCACTGATGACGCTCCCTGACGCACATCTAACATTGGATTGTACTATTTTTTGCATTCAAATGCAAATGTTTATTTTAAATTCGACTAATAGTCATTCTTTACTCACAATCTCCTCATCACAGACAGGCACAGCACTCATGTTCATGTTTGTGTGTGCTGTCTGCGTCACTCATAGCACGTGCCTATATCGTGCACTATATAGAATTTTTTTGATATCGTTATCGAAAAGGTGTACCGTCGATAAATATCGATACCATTTTATCGCCCAGGCCTACTGTGACCATAGACACCGACATATTTTTCTGCCAGTGAGTGCCCACCCTCCATAACACCCCTACCCGAGGAAAAACATGTACAGTTTTTTCTCTTAAATTTTTTTTATTTGTTTACAAAGTGCAAATGGATTATCAACCAAATATAATTGGTTGAGCAAATGATAACTGGTCTCATTACTCAGTACTTAGTTACACTTGGTGTAAGTTTCTCAAGAGTTAGGCCCACAGTCTTTCTCAGTGCGATAGTGAGATTGATGAAGAATTCAAGTTACTTGTGTCTCGCAAAGTAAAACACATGGGCTTCAAATACAGTGTCAAGTTGTTGGACATTCAACATTCATAAATATTGATGTGAACACAGAAAAAAAAATGTGCAAAGAAGCCTTGGAGATGCAAATGGAGTAAATCATTTCTTAAATAATTTTCTTATAATTAAGGTTACATTGGCTGGCCACTTATCACATTATTTATTATTTACCAGAGGTGCAGATTCACATTGGAGTCCATTCTGCATACTTCTGTTTTTCAAATAAAACCATAATAATCCACACATGAAATCACGATAAAAATCAACAGATGCACAAGTATATTGGATGAAGCCCTTGCACATTAAGTGTAGATGTTTACTCTGAAATAGAGATTTTCACAGAAAAATTAACAAATGTCCTGCTAATTTTTTCTGACTTTGAAGCATACTGCTATATAAAACTCCATGCAATTGCCTAAATATAAGCTACTAATAATGAAAACTGCCCAAACACATAAATTTTATCCGTACAGCCTTTTTATTTAATGTTGAAAACATAACAGAGTCAAATTAACAAAGGTCAATATCATGAATAACAACAAGTCTGACTAGACTATTACATTTTGAGATTACTGGCTGATTTTGTGATTTGAACGAACGAAACTCCATGAAATAGCCAGTCTAAAGAGGCTTTTGTGTGTATTAAGACCGGCAGGTATACAATGTGAGTTCCACCAATCAGAGAGGTTGCTGAATGTCAATTGATTCTTTTTTTTTTTGATTGGTCAAAGTTAATAGAGAATATTTCATGTTTTTCCATGGGTGCTGAGCCATTCCCATTGGTTGTTGGGGGATCGGCGCTTGTGTGTGTGTGACAGTTGTATACCTGTTTTGCAGCAAGTGTTGATGAAGTAAGTGACAAATTGGAGTTGTTCGCTTAACCCGAGATCACTTAATCACCTGTACACCTAATCACCTCTGGAAACATCACAGGACACACATGCAAACACAGTCACCTCACCTACAAATGCGTTACACTTCTCACATCACTGTCGCCTTACACATGGTCTCAGAATGTGTTTACAGCCTAATGAAGAACCCTAAAAACTTCACTGTGTTTCTTGAGTTCACCTGTAAGGGAATGACAGAAATTCTGGACCTGTGTTCAATTCAGAATTGAAAAATCTCTTTTTATTTATAACCGGGAATGAGTGTTGAATTGGCCACTCACCCCATAGGAAGTTGGACTGGAATGAAAGTAATTCATCACAGGAATTCATTCTGGGAAAAGAAATAGGGCAAAATATGTGAAACTATATAAGTAAATACAAATTTCTGTTTCAGTGTCTCTCATTCATTCTGGATGCAAACCTTTAGTTTGTCCTGAACCTTCATTTAAATTTTAGTTGTACTTTTATGGATTCCAGTTGTTATTGCAATTATGCATCTTGTTTAATATCTCGGTTTAAATTCAGCCGTTTAATTGGAATTTAATTCTCAATTTAATTCTAATTTGTGCACAACTCTTTCTCTGTTTTACATTATATAAATATTTGTTAAATGGACAGTTCACCCAAAAATTTATATTCTGTCACCACTTTGTGTGATATTCTTTCTTCAGTGGACTGCATACGTGCAGCATACAAATGCATACCTGAAGACTTAAAAATTACTTTAGCTAGGCTAATGTAATGAAATCAGGCTGATCATATCATTTACAATTTATAGATTAATAATTTAGTATAATACTTGAATACAATTTCTTAATTTACTTGAATAACTTTAAATGTTACCACATGAAACAATTGATGTTACCCGACCAAAAACCTGTCTTTTTAACAATTATTATTAGCAGAATATCCAAGCTGATTTGTCTTGTACAGTGAAAGTGGATGGAGTCCAGGGTTTGTCAACAACCCCCCCCCCCCCCCCCCCAAGCAAAAAAAAAGCTCAATAAAAGTAGTTATTGTGACTTCTATGCTATATTTCAGTCATACAATAGCTTTATGTGGAATAGAAATTGAAAGTCGTTATTCACTGAAAATTTTGGACAGCTGTGGTCATTGTTCCCTGTCATATGGAAAAGAGCATCTTGAACATCCTGCTATAAATAACTGACTTTATGTTCCACAGAAGTCATATGGGTTTTTAAAGATATGAGGGCGAGTAAATTATTTTGAGAAAGAAAGAAAGAAAGAAGCAAATGAACTATTTTAATCTCTTTTGGTGCTGATGAAATGTGCTTATGCTCACTTGTTTGACTTTGCTTAGTGTTTCACTATGAAGAAATGTGTATATTATTCATAACTCATTGTGAAAGTGTATGATTTCATTATCATATAACTGTAACTGAAGTTTAGTGTAAAAAAACGTGTCAGTATGTGAGTGTTTGTTATATGTGATCGCCCTTGTGAGTACCCTTGACATCTCATGACACTGAGTATAGTTATGTCCAGTGTTGGGGGTAATATATTACAAGTAACGCAAGTTGCGTAGTCAGATTACTTTTTTATATCCTTTATGTATTTAATCCCATTCTATTAACCAATGTCTTTTTTTCTTCAACCGTACTAATAAGCAATAATAATATTTTTTTATTGCTGAAGTGTGTTGAAATGTCTTCTTCTGCATTCTACAGTACGGATGTAAATGTACTTTCCCTTCAGCCTGAGGCTTATTCATTTCACTTTTGGTGTGAAAAGGCTTTATATTTGCCAAAAATATAACTTTTTTATTTTAAAAACAAACAAGCAAGCCCTGTCCAGATTTAAAAAGTAACGCAAAAGTAACGTAACGCATTACTTTCCTTAAAAAGTAACTAAGTAACGTAATTAGTTACTTTTTTATGGAGTAACGCAATATTGTAATGCATTACTTTTAAAAGTAACTTTCCCCAACACTGGTTATGTCTGTACTCTGTGTCCAATCAACTTCTTGGTTGTGGTGCAGTCCTCTTCTCACACACACACACACACACACAAACTTGTACCCACTCGATCTTAACTTCATACTCCCTGTCTCTACCTTCATCAGTAAAGACAGTCTCTCTGTGTTATACTTAGGTGTCATTAACACCCCAGCTCAGTTCAAGAGCTGATTAGGCCAGAGCCCACAATACCTAAAACATCTACATTTCATCAGTATTACAACACTGACATTAATGTAATGAACATTTGGTCATCATTCACTCAACCTCATGTCGTTCCAAACCCTTCTTTCTACTGTGGAACACAAAAGAAGATACTTTAAAGAATGTTTCTGTTGTTTTTGTCCATAAAGTGAAAGTGAATGAGGTCTAAAACAAAACTGGACAGGTTTGGAACAACATGAGGGTGAGTTAATTTTAGGTGAACTATTCCTTTGATGTACATTTTATATATGGGTAAAATATGTAGATTTTTATCTGCATGCTAGTGTCACTAATGCAAACCTAGTATATCAGTGACAGTGGGATATGTTAAAATAACATTTATGTAACAGTGTTGGAGACCGAGAAATGGCAAACGCAAGCCTCACAGCAGTTGAGGGAGCATGAGAAATAAATGCAAACCTGACATAAGCACGAAGCATGACAATAAATTTACTGAGCAATGGTGAAGATAAACACACACTGCCCATTTAGTATTTCAAAAATGTCCTTTGAGTGTTATTAAGCTATCAAGTTATGTCTAATCTACAGCAATGAGGAAGACTAAAGAACGTGTCAGTGGAAATAGTAAGTGAGAGCAAACCAACACCGCTCGAGTCCCTGGTGAGAGCATGTGTGGTGTGACTGCTCTGGCTCAGAACTTTAATGCGACCTTATTTTTAGCCCAAGTGACCTTCTTAAACACAGCATTGCATGAGGTCAAAGCAATAGCGGCCATAATGCTGATAGTGAGAGACACCCAGACCCTGTGATTGATATGGCTTGTTTGGAAAATGCCGCAGCTGGCAGGTCAGTAGTGTGAGTAAAACAACCCAAAAACCTCCAGAGAATGTCCGAACTCCCATACAACATTAGAGAGATTTTACCCATATGCAGGCCTTCCTGGAATCTGCACAGAATTCCACAGAATACAGCAGATTTCTGGAAAATTCCAGTGCTGTTATTTACAAACTTCCTACACATGTGTTCATTTATTCATTATTTTGAATATTTTGAATAGATTTTGAATGTGTCTTTAGCTACCAATAATATTAATAGCTCCTGTTAACACTTTTTACCATTCTTAAATTTTTTTGACAGAATTTCACAGATTTTCCCCATTCAATCTGCACGGATAAATGTGGGAAAAAGTGTTTTGATATACCCATACTGTATGTTCATACAGTAGGAAAATGGGAAAATGAAGAAAATAGGAAAATGGGTTGATATATTCGATTTTTATGATATATTCACAGCGGTCCTCATTAATGAAACATGAGCAAAATTACATTCTGTGTAAATGGCTTTAAAAACCATTTCACATAAATTGTCACACTGAATCGAATGCTACAATTTATGTCATCACTAAAGTCTCCATGTGGCATTTTAAAAGGTTTCAGTAAAATATATTTGTAGGTTAATGTTGTTTATTACTGTTAAATGAATATAAATATCTCTTTCCTGTTTAAATTGAATGAAAAAGTTTTAAACCGTAGATGTACAAGTTTTTATAAATCTCTCATACCTAATGCAGACATGTTTTCAAGTTGAAGTGGACAGTCATTTTCCCATTATTTATTTCCTGCCATTAATTATAGTTGAGATGGCCAACTATAATGGATCCAACTATATGGATCTTGAACCAGCAGCACCCAACCATGTGTATGTAAGAAAAAAAAAGAGGTGAAAACAGAGAGAGAAAAGTGAAAAACAATGGTGACAATGAGATTTCTTTTTTTACTTTTTTATGTAGGTCTGGACTGTCACAATGTATCACCTGAGTTCTCTCTTTTTTATTTTACTCTCTCTTTAAAAAAAAAGTTATTATAATGTAGAACGTTTGACCACTTCTTTTAGACAGCCAAGAAAATATCAGAAATATGCCCTTGTCCTAATCATAGTCATTTTGTTCACTTTTCCTTTCTCGCTGTGTGTGTGGTGACAGAATTGGCTGCCATCACCAGAACAGAATAATCATGTTGAATGACTCTCTTTAACTCAGAATCTTTCCATCATTCCTTAAGGAATAAAGCAGTTATTACCCTTCATTAGATACCTGGCGCTTGCATTAGGATAATGCCACCTCTACTTACAACCATCATTTGGCCGATGACACACACGGGTACATGCACCAGCTTTCAACTGGGCATTTTCATAGGGAATATTATAGCTGAGTGCTGGACCTGCAAATGACATTTCTAGTTTAGCAGCCGCACACTGGACAACTGATGTAAAACTTCAGAGAAATTCAGCTACATCCTACACTATTTTTATTCTGTTCAAACATCTGAATGTACAAATACGCACCCATTACTCCTATATTTCTGTGTTTGTTTGGATGAGATCTGATATGTGTGTTCTGTTCAAATTACTGATAATGGACCTCATATTTTTCTTCACAATTGACATTACAGTGGAAGAACAAGTTCCATGTTTGCAGTGCATTTGTTTTCTTCTGCTGATATAACAGAGAACAGAACATTTATGTCAGTGTTTTGTTATGCCATTAGTTTATGCTGTGTTTTTATTTTTAGGTATGATGGAGGGAGGAGTGACATTTTCCCAATGGACTTTTTCCTTCCTCCACAAAGGACATGCCTAATCTGCTCTGACGAAGCATCGGGATGTCACTATGGAGCCCTCACTTGTGGAAGCTGCAAAGTGTTCTTTAAGAGAGCTGCTGAGGGTAACATAAACACACCCATTATAACAAAAGTCTGGCTTCGGATTATATTAACGACTAAATATATTCACCATATGTGAGGACTGTTATCACTTTAATTAGAACTTTTAATTGCAGCTATAAACTGTCTTTAAAGCTGCATTAAAAGCTGCCATAGAATTAATATGCTTTTGACCATGTGTCCAGTACAGCTTTTATTGTTTTTAATCATATCACTTTATAAAGCAACAATTGGCACATCATACACAGGCATTCAGGAGTTCAGCTAAAGAGAGAGACAAAGAGAGAGCAAGTAGGCGACACATTGTGTCTTAAGTATACACAAATTAGGGACACGTTCTTTCCCTATTACGCAACCCAAAAGAAAATGTAGCAATGGAAATTGAATGCCTACAACCCTGTAAAGTACAGACTTGGCTGTGAGGTGTGTAAAGACTCGTCATAAACAATTAGTAATCACTGAGACTCAAACACTTCGCTCAAAGTGACCTAAGCATAGATTTCAGTATTATTCATGTCTCTTATTCATTTTCTCATCCCTGTTCCAAACTTGTATGACTTACGTTTTTGCATGGAACTCAAAAGGAGTTATTAGGCAGAATATGCAAGATGGTCTGTTCCCTACAACGAAAGTCTGAGAACCAGAGGAAGGAAGGGACAGTTGTGGTTGTTTCCAATGTATGAAAAAAGCAACTTGGACAGTCTACTTGATATCTTCATGAAAAACTTTTGTGTTCCATGGAATATAAATAATACGGGCCACAGGAAGTCACCAGTAGGAGAAAAAAAAAACAATCCATTGCGACGGTTTTACAATCCGTCCCCTCAGTTTATAAACCGTACTCACAAATTCTTAAACTGTTCCCTCGGTTTAACAAATCGTGCCCACAGATTAATAAACCATACCCACGAATTTCCAATCTGTGTGCGTTTAGATTTTGTAAACCGTACCTTCGGTTTTTGAATCCGTACCCACAAATTCATAATCCGTGCGCACGCTTTCGCAATCCGTTCCCTCAGGTTTGTAAACTGTACTCACGGATTCATGCAGCAAGCTCCTAGGTAGCCTATGTGTTAACGA
The DNA here is from genome assembly GCF_001515645.1 of Sinocyclocheilus grahami. Lineage (NCBI taxonomy): Eukaryota > Metazoa > Chordata > Actinopteri > Cypriniformes > Cyprinidae > Sinocyclocheilus > Sinocyclocheilus grahami. Next base: position 1,972,046 of record NW_015505394.1, on the reverse strand, counting down.
ATCATATTGTATATTGTTTTATTGCATATTATTATGTGGAATAGGCCTACAGTAAATTGTCTTAAGTGATTCTCTATCAATTGTAACGGGTACAAGGTGGAATACAACGATTTAATAAGAAAGATATGTGTCAAAATCTTGTTTAATTTGTGATAATCGTAGCACTTGATTATTATTGTATAATAAACCTGCCATTGTGACTGACTTTGGAGTCATTTGTTCCTCTTTTGTAAGTTGTTTTGGATAAAAGCTTCTTCTAAATGCATATGTAACCTAAATGTAAAATAATAATAACAATAATAAGTTCATTCTTAACATATTTCATTCATTCATTCACAGACTTATTTAGGTGATTTTATTATACTAAGCTTTTCCCCCCAGAGTTAGATGCATGCTTTTTTGTTATTATTAAATAACTAGGCCTATTATAACATTGCATTCAGTTAGAGAGCAAAGGAATGACAACATAACCGGTACATTATTTGTTTTGTATTGCTTTTTTGTATCGTTTTTTTTTTTAGAAAATTCAGGAAATTTTCTATTCTTCTTTTTAGCGTTTATTTACAGGAGACGGTGTTTTATCCTATTGGTGATTAATGTTAAATAAACGCTAAAAAGAAGACTATTTTGTGAGTGCGGATCATGGTCTCATAGGCTACTATGAAAAATAATGTTTAATAAACACAATACTATGCATCCCACACCGTGGTTGAATCTGCCGGTGGGGGCGGTAGATTCAACCACGGTTTACAAAATCTGAGCGCACGGATTGGAAATTTGTGGGTACGGTTTATTAATCTGTGGGCACGATTTCTTAAACCGAGGGAACAGTTGAAGAATTCGTGAGTATGGTTTATTAACTGAGGGGATGGATTTTTTTTTCTTCTCTCCTACAGGTGACTTCCCGGGCTTCGTAAAATGAAGTTTTGCTGTGTATTTGTGTTCCATAGATAAAATGTACTATTATTTAAAAGTGATGGTTTAAAAAAATTAGCAAAACTGACAGTAAAGTATTTTACAATGTCAAAAAACAAACAGAACTTCTTTAAAAACATATCACAGTTTGCACAAAAATTGTTAAGCAGCACAACTGTTTTCAGCATTGATAATAAGAAACAATACTTGAGCTCCAAATTAGCATTTTAGAATATTTTTGGAGGATCATGTGACGCTGAAGACTGGAGATTGAAGACTAAGGCCTGGTTTCACAGATGGGGCTTAGTTTAAGCCAGGACTAGGCCTTAGTTAAATTAAGATATTTAAGCAGCTTTTATAAAAATGCCTTAGAAGAAAACGTTACATGTGTGCATCTTGAGACAGAACAATGGAACTGACATTTTTTAAGATATGTCAGAGCAAGATATTTTCAGTTGCGACAGCTCAAACATGTATTTTAATCTGGGACTAGCCTTAAGACATGTCTGTGAAATGTTTGCTTTGAAAGTGAAAGTGAAGTGACGTGTGACCAAGTATGGTGACCCATACTCAGAATTTGTGCTCTGCATTTAACCCATCCAAGTGAACACACACCCAGAGCAGTGGGCAGCCATATTGCTGCGGCACCAGGGGAGCAGTTGGGGGTTCGGTGCCTTGCTCAAGGGTCTCACCTCAGTCATGGTATTGAGGGTGGAAGGGAGTGCTGTATAGTCACCCACCCCCGACAATCCCTGCCGGACCTGAGACTCGAACCCACAACCTTCGGGTTACAAGTCTGACTCTCTAACCATTAGGTGACTCACATCACAAAATAAATTACATTTTAAAATGTTAAAATAGAAAACTGTTATTTTAAATTGTAATAATATTTCACAACATTTGTGTTTTTAATGTATTTTTGATCAAATATATTCTGCCCCAATTGAACATAGACTTCTTTCAAGAATATTAAAAAAATCTTACTGACTCCAAACTTTTGAATGGTAGTATGCTGTATGTCATTCAGGTTTGGAATGACATGAGGATCAGTAAATTGTGTCAAATTTTGGAGTGAGGATAGACTGAATATACACACGATATACAAATATATTCACTATAAATAAAAAAAGAATTAATGTATATCAGTGATAATGTTAGGATGTATACAAATGTGCAAAGTTTAATAATGTTTACACTATGTAAACCCATGTTCATCCTGTATGGAACGATAATCCGGACAATTTTTAAATAGAATAGCAAATTGTATTTTCAATTGCGTTTTCAATATGTGGATGCATAAATTGTGACAATCCAAATGCAATTGCAAATCCTGCATTACCGTTTGCATTTTCGCTTTCACGAACGCAGTGACTGCAAAATTTCAAATGAAAAAGCAAAGTCCATTTGCAACTGTATTTCCCATGTCTTAGGAGTTACGAGCCTGTCATATTTAAATAGCAATATTAATTACTACGTCTGCTTTTTCACTCTCGCTGTGTCGCGCATGTAACCTGCCAAAACTCAAATGGAATCGCAATTCCTTTTGCATTTGAATTTCCGATGTCTACATGGAAAGCTGTCAATCAATGTGAGGGGGCGGGGCTATACTAGGGGGCGTGTTTGTATTGGGAGGTGACGTCACTCACAGACGACCGTGCCGAATGCTCTGATCAATGGAGGTAATCGGTAAAGGCTCCACTAAAGGCAGCTACCACTCAGTTTCGTACCTGTGTGAACGAACAGACAGTGCAACCTTCTTGGCACAATACATAATTATGTGTTTTTTACCCCAAATGTAGCGATTATCCCCTGCTAACAGCGGGAGCCACAACGGTACGCACAATAGGTCAATATTCACTATTAACCAAAGGCTTTTCACCTGTCTCAGCATCTCTCACTGTTTACACTCACTTACACTTTTAATCCTTAATAGAGAGTGTGTCACACCTGCCTCAAGGCCTTTTACCGTTTGCACTCCACTTGATGCACTTAAACAAACAGTGCAAATCTACACGTATTTACCTATTTGCAACATATATCTTATTCCTATCTAATAGCCTATGTGCACCTACCTCAAGATCTCTCAGTCTGTTTACGATCCGATAGATGCATGTGACAAAACAGAAAATGCTGCTACTCTTACTCTGCCTGCCCCAGATGACACTTCACCAGTCAGATCTAGGTGCAGCTGTCACAGAACACGCCACAGCCAAGGCAAGATAACATTAAAAATCACGTGCATCAATCGCGGTGTCCAGTGGCTGTAAATAGTGAGAGATCTTGAGGCAGGCGCAACGCTTTGGTGCCATGTACGGGACGCGAACTCCATAATTATTTAAAACTGTTGAATAAAATATAAAGTAAGGTGGAAAATAAGTATAGATTTGCACTGTCTATTCGTTCACACAGGTACGAAACTGATTGAAACTGATTGTCGTCTGTGAGTGACGTCACCTCCCAATACAAACACGCCCCATATTATAGTCCCGCCCCTGGCAATGATTGGCAGCTTTCCATGTAGACATCGGAAATTCAGATGCAAAAGGAATTGCGATTCCATTTGAATTTTGGCAGGTTACATGTGCGACACAGCGAGAGTGAAAAAGCAGACGTGGTAATTAATATTGCTATTTAAATATGACAGGCTCGTAACTCCTAAGACATGGGAATTACAGTTGCAAATGGACTTTGCTTTTTCATTTGAAATTTGGCAGTCACTGTGCGTTCGCGAAAGCGAAAATTTGCAATTGCATTTGGATTATGTCACTATTTATGCGTCCACATATTGAAAACGCAATTGAAAATACAATTTGTTATTCTATTTGAAAATTGTCCGGAATATCGTTCCATAATCCTGCAAATAAATGTTCAAATTGAAACAACAATATACACTTCTGATAAAGTGATGCCCTTTTTGCTTTGAACACCCACAGATTGTGGAACAAAACAATTGATCAAAGTTAAGAGGAGTTAAAAGGTCTTGCCTCACAGCCAACAATGAACTTCAGTTTAATCAAATACAGAAATATCACACTATTATACTGTTTAAACAGTTGTTAATTGAGACAGAGAGAGAGACATGGAACAATATACTAAGAGGAGTAGTCTTATTCTGGCCTCATTGTTGTTGTTTATGAATAATTGTAGACAGATATTTAAGGTTAGAGCTGTCTTTCTGAATAAGTTTAAAGGATAATAACATTTATAGAATAAGTACATTTGTTTGGAATTATGTCAAATCTGATTATGATAGTGTGTTACTCAGTATTTATGTAAATTATTCCATGTTAAATTTTGATTCTTGTTGTGAGGTGAATTGCATTGCTTTTACACTTGATTTACAGTTGATTAGGTTTTACTTCTGTTTTATCTGTTAATCTCAGATCTTGTTATAATTGTATGTAGGTCTGGCAGTGGATATCTGTTACGTCTCATTATAATTTTATGTCAGACCTGACTTCAGTTGTGTAGGTTACTTCAGTGGTGGCTCTGTGTTCCTTATTAACACACACACACACACACACACACACACACACACAGTAGAACCTCTTTTCAAATCTCACTCTGCACTTTTCATTTGGCTGTCCCAGGTGATCAGAGTGAGGGCTGTGACCTATCAGACTGGATTGTCACGTTAACAGCTCCCTCTAATTGGAGGATTCTCTGTGTGTGTGTGTGTGTGTGTGTGTGTTTGTTCTCTTTTTTTTAAATTCTGATCCATGTTTTATCTTGGTGTCAATGTGATATGTCCAGCTCTGTCCTTTCTTGAGCTTTACTTTGGCTGCCACCTGACTCAAACTACGTTAAAACTTCTGAAAACCATCTATTTCTACTTCTAGGGAAGCAGAAGTATCTCTGCGCTAGCAGGAATGACTGCACCATAGATAAACTGAGGAGGAAGAACTGCCCATCCTGCCGCCTGAAGAGATGTTTTGAGGCTGGAATGACCCTGGGAGGTAAATTCTGTGCTCTCATATCTACTGGGATGTGCTATATAGGGGTTATAAAAATAATGACTCTCATGTCATTCCAAAAAGGGTTATTATAGTTAACTAAATCCTGAAAAAAAAAAATGTATACTTGAAATAAATAAATGCCATCAACAACTGCGGTATACTAAAAATGATTTCATCTATCGACTTTTTGTGAATATGGTCTGAAGATGATCTGACTCAAATTTGGTGACAATCGGACCAACGGTCTGTGAGGAGTTCGAAGAAGTAGGTTATCAAAGAAAATCAAATTAGCAGACAGGATCATTGGTATCTATGTTTTCAGTATGACCCAAGGAATCTATTAAGACCAGAATTATGACAATAGGCAAAAATAGTCAAAAGCTATTAGCATTTTTAGTGTGTGTGTGTGTGTGTGTGTGTGTTTGTTCTCTTTTTTTTAAATTCTGATCCATGTTTTATCTTGGTGTCAATGTGATATGTCCAGCTCTGTCCTTTCTTGAGCTTTACTTTGGCTGCCACCTGACTCAAACTACGTTAAAACTTCTGAAAACCATCTATTTCTACTTCTAGGGAAGCAGAAGTATCTCTGCGCTAGCAGGAATGACTGCACCATAGATAAACTGAGGAGGAAGAACTGCCCATCCTGCCGCCTGAAGAGATGTTTTGAGGCTGGAATGACCCTGGGAGGTAAATTCTGTGCTCTCATATCTACTGGGATGTGCTATATAGGGGTTATAAAAATAATGACTCTCATGTCATTCCAAAAAGGGTTATTATAGTTAACTAAATCCTGGAAAAAAAAAATGTATACTTGAAATAAATAAATGCCATCAACAACTGCGGTATACTAAAAATGATTTCATCTATCGACTTTTTGTGAATATGGTCTGAAGATGATCTGACTCAAATTTGGTGAAAATCGGACCAACGGTCTGTGAGGAGTTCGAAGAAGTAGGTTATCAAAGAAAATCAAATTAGCAGACAGGAACATTGGTATCTATGTTTTCAGTATGACCCAAGGAATCTATTAAGACCAGAATTATGACAATAGGCAAAAATAGTCAAAAGCTATTAGCATTTTTTAATTTTTATTTCATTATAAGTCTTGACCACAAGATGGCACTGCCTCAGAATTTTTTGAGTACCTTCAGGGCATCGTACCAATAACACATACATAGTTTCGTAATAACATACAAATAAAATATAGCATTTTATATCATAATACTGTACTGTAATTAGTTCCAATTTCATATTTTGTTCAACTATAGCGCCACCAAGTGTCACAATTCTTTTGTGTCCTCAGAGTGAGCCCACACACAAGTGTGTCAAATTTGGTGAAAATATCTTTTATCTTTTAGTTATAAAGACTTATTTATTTACACTTATTTGTATTTATGAAAACATAAAAAATGACCTATGTCCGACTTTGATTGCATTCTTTTGCCACTTAGAATCAAAATTTTGAGATTTGGCCATTAGCATATAGGCAACAACCTATGTTTTTGATTTTCCTACAGTGGTTTCATCTTGATCGGACTAACGGTTTTGAAGATATTTGCGAAAGTTGTTTAAACGCTAAATCACAATGTTGCACAAACCATAAGTTGAAACCTAGGATGTTTGGTATCGTTGAACTCAGCAAGGATTCAGAAATTTAAAGATATGACTCTCGTGAAAATAAGTCAGCTACATCCATAACTAAATATTTGATTTTACCACTAGGTGGCACTGGTTAGAAACTTCTTAGGCTCCTTCAGGGCATCGTGCCGATGACCAATACTGAGTTTCGTAATGATACGCTAATGCGTTTTATAAAATACAGCATTTTACAACAAAATTCAAAATGTATGATATTATTTGACTCAGCATGCCGACCCAAATCTAACAATATCACTTTTATGATTTTTGGGCAAACTGTTCAGAAGTTATAAGCAAAAATATCCATTTCCATTCTCCTGACCAGTAGGGGGCCCTACGCCGAAACTGTGCAGGTAGTTTCAGGTCGTGGTTCTTATAACACACACTGATCCTGTGTTCGAAATGGCATACTAACATACTGCTTATTGCCTACTGTCCAGCATACAGTGTATACTGCCTAGTATTTTTTTTAAAGAATAGTCTGTGAAATAGTATACAATAAGCATTAAGCAACAAAATGTTTCAGAGTAGTATGCTACAGTGTTGTCAGATGACAAACACTGAACATTAATTCAGCACAGCTGTCGAGGCTGTTACCTTACAAATAAATGTGCTAACTGTTCTTTTACAAAGGCTGGTTAATAAGGGTTCATACTATTAAACATATTGAACAGAACTGAATCAACACTGATCTGTCTTTAACTGAACAATGATATTGTTTTCTTTTTGGCAGTTACACTAAGTGGAAATAGTGATATATTCTAGTTACACTAAGTGCAAATAATGATCAATTCAGTTTACACTAAAATAGCAGTATTTTCTTTAGCAATAGGCTAACTTTATGTGTAAGTTAGGTGGCAAATATGTACTTCAGTACTGTAGTACATTATAAAACAGTATGTAATAACATATTGAGTGTAAACGATCATATTTATTTACTAATATTATTAAATAGATGCCGCCTTATTGGGACAATAAAGCCCTCCCTACACCTATGGCTAACCATACCCAATAACACTATTATTAATGAGCTGTTTTATTTCCACTTTTCAAATATTTCCTTTATTTTTATTGAAAATAAATGCCTTTCCGATCTGATATGTGATGGGAAAAGGATAAGAACGAGTTTGGCAAAAGGCGGATTCTAACACACATCAATCGCGTCAATTACTTTGCTCTTTATCACAGCCAAGCATTGGTGGGCGAAGTTACTGTAGCCCCTGCCAACAAATTGGGCTACTTGTACTTAGAGTAAATAGACACTCCGTTTCTTTTTAGAGCTGCTTTACAGTGGAATTGAATTCTGCTTGCATAATTTAAATATTATTTTTATTTATATATTATATGTTATTTGTATATTATATTTCTGCAATATTATTATTATTTAATATCTTTGAAACAATCTGTTCTATAGAGTGCTATAAAGCACTATAGAGATAAAGGTGACGTCATTTGACTTGATATGAAGGTACAAATTATGTGCTACTAACGATATCGTTTTTAGATACAGAGCAATAGTTTGTAGTTTACAGTAACATTTGTATAAGTACATATAAAAGTGTTACATTTATCATTACTATCCCGCGCCTCCAGTTCACTCACGCATTTGAAGATGAAACGTCACATGGAGCGCGTTGCGTTGTGGGAAACAGTATCTTATGCAGTGCCTTCAGATGCATGCATCAATTTTTAGCAAATGTAGCAGGTAATCCGGGGATTCCATGCATACAGAAAATTCACATACTATTCACAGTATACACATTGCATACTGCAATATAGTAGGAGTTGTATGGTAGTATGCCATTCCAAACACCGCTTCTGTACTGATTTCAGTGTACTTGTGTTATTTTTAGCAGATTCTGGCAAGTATAGTAGGTCATCCGGGTATTCCATACATACAGAAAATTTGCACACTATGCACAGTATACATACTGGATACTACAGAAATAGTAAGAGTAGTATGATAGTATGGCATTTCGAACACATCACAAGTCTGGTTTGAATACGCTGAAGCGTTGTGGAGATATAGCCTCACGTCCATTTTTGCATCCTCTTCGTAAAATTTGTTTGTGCGTTATTTGAAAATGGTAGGGTTTTTCAAAAAGTTTTTAATACATTTTTGCCAGCATGGTCTGAAGTTTTACGTATAATTCAAAATTGCAAAAAAAAAATTTGTAGAATTTAAAATTTCAGTATGCATTTGACTCAGCGTAAGCCAATGAATCAATGGGAAAAAAGAATTTTGCATCTAAACTTTACCATTCAAATGTTATTAGCATAAACATGAGTGCAAATTTGAGCTGTTGGTGGCACTAGAAGGTTTGAGTTAAAGACTTCAGACTTTCTATGGTTAATGTTTAGACTGTGCTCTATCTGTTCCAAATTTCAAAACTTTTCCGCAAGCAGTTATATGGCCTGCCATAGACTTCAAGTGCGGAAGAAGAAGAAGAAATAAGTATTGCACCTTTGTCCAAGTCTTTTGAAGGCATACTATATTTTCTTTGGCATACTATATGTGCTTTGTGTGAGGAAGAGGCCAAAATTTAAATCACTATTCTTCCCATCCAGTGCACTCTTAAAAATAAAGGTGCTTCAAAAGGTTCTTCAAGCGATGCCATAGAACAGGGGTGGCGAACGTCAGTCCTGGAGAGCCGCAGCCCTGCAGAGTTTTGCTTCAACCCTAATCAAACACACCTGAACATGCTAATCAAGGTCTGAAGGGTTACTAGGAAGCTACAGGCAGGTGAGTTTTAATTAGGGTTGGAGCTGAACTCTGCAGGGCTGCGGCTCTCCAGGACTGACGTTCGCCACCCCTG
>NW_015505394.1:1935684-1945997 GCF_001515645.1 Sinocyclocheilus grahami | reverse complement strand
GCCCACACACAAGTGTGTCAAATTTGGTGAAAATATCTTTTATCTTTTAGTTATAAAGACTTATTTATTTACACTTATTTGTATTTATGAAAACATAAAAAATGACCTATGTCCGACTTTGATTGCATTCTTTTGCCACTTAGAATCAAAATTTTGAGATTTGGCCATTAGCATATAGGCAACAACCTATGTTTTTGATTTTCCTACAGTGGTTTCATCTTGATCGGACTAACGGTTTTGAAGATATTTGCGAAAGTTGTTTAAACGCTAAATCACAATGTTGCACAAACCATAAGTTGAAACCTAGGATGTTTGGTATCGTTGAACTCAGCAAGGATTCAGAAATTTAAAGATATGACTCTCGTGAAAATAAGTCAGCTACATCCATAACTAAATATTTGATTTTACCACTAGGTGGCACTGGTTAGAAACTTCTTAGGCTCCTTCAGGGCATCGTGCCGATGACCAATACTGAGTTTCGTAATGATACGCTAATGCGTTTTATAAAATACAGCATTTTACAACAAAATTCAAAATGTATGATATTATTTGACTCAGCATGCCGACCCAAATCTAACAATATCACTTTTATGATTTTTGGGCAAACTGTTCAGAAGTTATAAGCAAAAATATCCATTTCCATTCTCCTGACCAGTAGGGGGCCCTACGCCGAAACTGTGCAGGTAGTTTCAGGTCGTGGTTCTTATAACACACACTGATCCTGTGTTCGAAATGGCATACTAACATACTGCTTATTGCCTACTGTCCAGCATACAGTGTATACTGCCTAGTATTTTTTTTAAAGAATAGTCTGTGAAATAGTATACAATAAGCATTAAGCAACAAAATGTTTCAGAGTAGTATGCTACAGTGTTGTCAGATGACAAACACTGAACATTAATTCAGCACAGCTGTCGAGGCTGTTACCTTACAAATAAATGTGCTAACTGTTCTTTTACAAAGGCTGGTTAATAAGGGTTCATACTATTAAACATATTGAACAGAACTGAATCAACACTGATCTGTCTTTAACTGAACAATGATATTGTTTTCTTTTTGGCAGTTACACTAAGTGGAAATAGTGATATATTCTAGTTACACTAAGTGCAAATAATGATCAATTCAGTTTACACTAAAATAGCAGTATTTTCTTTAGCAATAGGCTAACTTTATGTGTAAGTTAGGTGGCAAATATGTACTTCAGTACTGTAGTACATTATAAAACAGTATGTAATAACATATTGAGTGTAAACGATCATATTTATTTACTAATATTATTAAATAGATGCCGCCTTATTGGGACAATAAAGCCCTCCCTACACCTATGGCTAACCATACCCAATAACACTATTATTAATGAGCTGTTTTATTTCCACTTTTCAAATATTTCCTTTATTTTTATTGAAAATAAATGCCTTTCCGATCTGATATGTGATGGGAAAAGGATAAGAACGAGTTTGGCAAAAGGCGGATTCTAACACACATCAATCGCGTCAATTACTTTGCTCTTTATCACAGCCAAGCATTGGTGGGCGAAGTTACTGTAGCCCCTGCCAACAAATTGGGCTACTTGTACTTAGAGTAAATAGACACTCCGTTTCTTTTTAGAGCTGCTTTACAGTGGAATTGAATTCTGCTTGCATAATTTAAATATTATTTTTATTTATATATTATATGTTATTTGTATATTATATTTCTGCAATATTATTATTATTTAATATCTTTGAAACAATCTGTTCTATAGAGTGCTATAAAGCACTATAGAGATAAAGGTGACGTCATTTGACTTGATATGAAGGTACAAATTATGTGCTACTAACGATATCGTTTTTAGATACAGAGCAATAGTTTGTAGTTTACAGTAACATTTGTATAAGTACATATAAAAGTGTTACATTTATCATTACTATCCCGCGCCTCCAGTTCACTCACGCATTTGAAGATGAAACGTCACATGGAGCGCGTTGCGTTGTGGGAAACAGTATCTTATGCAGTGCCTTCAGATGCATGCATCAATTTTTAGCAAATGTAGCAGGTAATCCGGGGATTCCATGCATACAGAAAATTCACATACTATTCACAGTATACACATTGCATACTGCAATATAGTAGGAGTTGTATGGTAGTATGCCATTCCAAACACCGCTTCTGTACTGATTTCAGTGTACTTGTGTTATTTTTAGCAGATTCTGGCAAGTATAGTAGGTCATCCGGGTATTCCATACATACAGAAAATTTGCACACTATGCACAGTATACATACTGGATACTACAGAAATAGTAAGAGTAGTATGATAGTATGGCATTTCGAACACATCACAAGTCTGGTTTGAATACGCTGAAGCGTTGTGGAGATATAGCCTCACGTCCATTTTTGCATCCTCTTCGTAAAATTTGTTTGTGCGTTATTTGAAAATGGTAGGGTTTTTCAAAAAGTTTTTAATACATTTTTGCCAGCATGGTCTGAAGTTTTACGTATAATTCAAAATTGCAAAAAAAAAATTTGTAGAATTTAAAATTTCAGTATGCATTTGACTCAGCGTAAGCCAATGAATCAATGGGAAAAAAGAATTTTGCATCTAAACTTTACCATTCAAATGTTATTAGCATAAACATGAGTGCAAATTTGAGCTGTTGGTGGCACTAGAAGGTTTGAGTTAAAGACTTCAGACTTTCTATGGTTAATGTTTAGACTGTGCTCTATCTGTTCCAAATTTCAAAACTTTTCCGCAAGCAGTTATATGGCCTGCCATAGACTTCAAGTGCGGAAGAAGAAGAAGAAATAAGTATTGCACCTTTGTCCAAGTCTTTTGAAGGCATACTATATTTTCTTTGGCATACTATATGTGCTTTGTGTGAGGAAGAGGCCAAAATTTAAATCACTATTCTTCCCATCCAGTGCACTCTTAAAAATAAAGGTGCTTCAAAAGGTTCTTCAAGCGATGCCATAGAACAGGGGTGGCGAACGTCAGTCCTGGAGAGCCGCAGCCCTGCAGAGTTTTGCTTCAACCCTAATCAAACACACCTGAACATGCTAATCAAGGTCTGAAGGGTTACTAGGAAGCTACAGGCAGGTGAGTTTTAATTAGGGTTGGAGCTGAACTCTGCAGGGCTGCGGCTCTCCAGGACTGACGTTCGCCACCCCTGCCATAGAAGAACCATTTTTGGTTCCACAAAGAACTATTCAGTCTAAGGTTCTTTAAAGAACCATCTCTTTCTTACCTTTTTATAATCTGAAGAAACTTTTTTCGCCCCAAAGAACCTTTTGTTAGACAGAAAGGTTCTTCAGATGTTAAAGGTTCTTTATGGAACCATTTAGACAAAAAGGTTCTTCTATGGCATTGTGAAGCACCTTTATTTTTAAGAATGTGGGTAGAAAACTGCTGTGAATCATCCAGTTGTGAGCCGAATCTGTGAAATTTGTCAAATTTGTGAACAACTCATTCAGTTTGATTTGTGAAACTCACAGTCACTCAGATCAATCATGGAAAAGAACTGACTCAAAAGAATAATTTGTTCACAAAATGACCTCAAATAACCTCAGCAGAGAAGATTGATTTACACTTTAATAATGACATTGGGTGAACTATTCCTTTACAGCAAGGCATAGCAATGAGAAGTGTGCTGCCTCAATCACTGCAAGGAGCAAGCTATCTCATCCTAGGTTGTCTTTTTAAGTTATGGAAGCAAATTCCACTGGTCCTGGTTCACCCAGTAATACAGGAACAATTCACCAAAAAATGAAAATTGTCATCAATTACTCGCCCTCAAATTGTTCCAAACCTGTATGAGTTTTTCTTTCTTTCTTTCTTTCTTTCTTCTGAACATAAAAAGATATTTTGAAGAACGTGGGTAACCAAACAGGTACTGGTCCTGATGGACTTGCATAGTATGGGAAAATACCATGGAAGTCAGTGGGGAACAAAAACTGTTTGGTTACACGCATTCTTCAAAATAGTCAAAAGAGTTCAGTAGAAGAAAGAAATTCATATAGGTTTGAAACAACTTGAGAGCGAGTAAATAGTCACAATTGTCATTTTTGGGTGAACTATACCTTTAATATGAGAAATACCCTATGTAATTCTGCCACATGCAGTTCTAGAAAAAAATTCCAGGCAAACTTTAGAAGGTAAATTTTCCACTCAGGATGAACAAGTCGCAAAAATTTTATTTGGACATGGATTGTATTTCTGTGGATGTGCTTCCATCAGCATGAGTCAGGCAATTATTCTTAGCCTTCCACTTAAACCATGTATTACATTGACATCCCTAATAAAGTTGCCAGCCATCTGAAGAGTAAAGGCCTGTTCACACCAAGGACGATAACTATAAAGATAACGATAAAGATATAGTTCTAAAAAACATTCTCAATATTAAGGAATAGTCCACATCACAACTATAATGATATAGGCACAGAAAAGAAACTACATAGTTGAAATCACTTTCAGAATGTTTTTTTCCAGCCAATGAACGATAAAAACATTGACACCCAATCAGAATCAATCCTGCTATAACAAGCTCGAGAATTTAGAGTACCAGACGAGCATGCACTTAGAATAAACAGATGATATCATCCGTTGGTGTGGACACTAATATAGTTATCTTTATAGATATCGTGAACAGGGCCTTAACTCACCAAAGCCGGTGTTTACATGGGTATGGCAATTGGTGAGTGGTGATTTTGAACCCTGTTTGTGTATGAAGCTCTGAATTTGTAGATAAATTGAGTTGGTAATGCAGGTCTATAGCAACTGAGCCCATTTAAAGACTGCTTTGTCTTCAAATCATCTGTGGGGAACTTCTTTGTTGAAGTAGTGCAGTCAGGTTTGCATTTCTCCTTGATCTCTCTTTCCCTCTAGGACACTCGCTGATGAATTATTAAGGGTTTATCTTTCTGGTCTGCATTAAGAGGTCTCCCTCTCTTAAGGTCTTCCTCTCTCTCTCCTTTGTCTCTCACTAATTTAATAAATTTTCTTGTGATTTGCAGTCGGCAATGGATAATGGATCAGAAGTAATCAAAGCATAGTTTATTGCATTCTGCTTTAATCACTTAAATTACAGCATACTCATTCTTCATGAAAAGTTATTTAATTTTTTCACAACAGATGCTGTAGATTATTCCAAAGAACAGGCCATTTCATTTCATTAGGACTTTTTAAAAGTGTTTTATAACGTTTTTTTAGTTTGTTTGAGACTGTATACAGTAGGTCACTGGGTAATGAGTTCCAATCAGCATGATTGTGATGACTGATTCTCTTTCAGTCTTTCTGTCTCATTCTTTGAATAGATTAAATTAACTCTGAATCTGTGTTCATCTGACTCAAACCCAGAATTTATAGACTAGTTAAACTGTAATTTAAAGACTATGTCAAAAGAACATTTTGAAGAGTATCATTGGAGTAAATTGTACTTATTTAGTCTTCTGGGAATAATGTCTTATGTAGCTTCCCAAAGAGTAGTACTAAATTAATAAATGAGATGTTTAAACAAAATATGAAAGATCATCATCCTGTTCAAATGTTTATATTTGTATATATACAACAGTTCTTTCTGGTCCTCGAATCTGATTGGCTAAGATTAGTGCGATATTCTAGTGATATCACTCCGCTTGCGGTTTTATTTACAGCGAGTGTCATGGCAGACGTTACACTATACACCGTGGACGAGCACTTTGTAAAATTAATGGATGGATGATTCCACTGTGGGCCCCATCTTCTGGTGAGATGCGGCAATTCATTCATTATGCGACTCTCACAGTGCATTATGGGTATTCTCTAGCCGTTGAGCATACATAAGTTATACACTTGTTATTGCTGTGCATTGTGGGATTAAATGAGTGCACTTGATAATGTCCATTAAGGTTTTGGACACGACTAAAAATGGCTATCCCCTCAAATAGTGCCCTATTTAAGGGTATAGGGGGTGATTTTGGACACAGGGACTGTTTTTACGTGTGAGTCAGTATTAATGACTTTTATATTGAAAAACACTGAAACCGGGTTGTAAACAAGGACATTTTTTTTTACTTTCAACAACACCTTGTAAGACGCAGCCAACAAATGCACTGAGCTGCGCTGTCATCGGAAATCAGATGAAAGGATAGTATGACAAAGATATAATTTTCCTCAGCAGACATTCAAACTAATGTTTTATTGTGAATATGAGATTGAGCTGAAGAATGAATGCTGTATCAGATGCAGGTAATCACACTCGCTCAGTCCAGCTCTCTCTCATACTACTCGACTCTACATAATACAGTGAACTTTTAATACAGTAATACAATAAGCTTTCAATGAAGCAACTCAACGTTCCTTCGTTACTAGTTCTAAAGTGACATTTTCAAATTAGTAAAGGAGGCTTGGGTTCAGCTGTTAAACTGTCAACTTGAGATTTGAATCAATGGCAGAAGAAAGTAGTTTGCACAAAAGATGGTTATTAAAGACACCCTGTTGTTGTTTATGTACTTACACACTCTTGCCATCGAACTGTTGTATAAACGCACAATGAACGTACAACAATTCGATGACACGAGTGTGTAAATACATAAGAAACGCTGCTGCTCATGTGATATTGCTCACACACACACACACACACACACACACACACACACCTCCCTTTAAAATGGTCACAATTTGTTGCTTTGCAGCCTGAAATGAAGACGGACAAAGTATTTGTTTTATCCAGCTGTATAATTACTCAGTGCAACTCATAACATCCAAGTGAAAGATATAACACCTACATATCAGAAAAAATCTGAATCACTGAGTTGGAAAAAGGATGAAAATGACTTGTAAACTCAATCAGGTGTAGCTAATCACCTTCTCAATGGCACACAAACCCATTTGACTTTCAACTGTGATTAACTGTTGGCATATTGATTAGTTCAGCATGAAAAGAGCTTTCCTGGACCATTTCCTTTTTAGTGCAACTGAAGCAAACAATCAACTATTGGTGGCAAGTCACTGTCGAAAGATCTCTGAGATAAAGTTGTGGACAGACACAAGTCAGATGGATACAAAAAAAAATTTCAAAGACTTTATCCATGCATAGAAGCATAGGTAAGTCTATTATTAAAGGGGTCATATGATGTGATTTCAAGTTTTCCTTTCTCTTTGGAGTGTTACAAGCTGTTCGTGAACAGATAAGATCCCTAAAGTTGCAAAGACTAAAGTCTCAAACCCAAAGAGATATTCTTTATAAAAGTTAAGACTGGTCCACGCCCTCCTAAAACGCCTCGTTTTAAACACGCCCCCCACATGTCTACGTCACAATGTGGGAAGATTTGCATAACGCCACCCAAATGTTTATGCACAGAAAGAAGGTGTAACTTTATTGTTGCTGCCACCGCCGCCGCATGTTGTGAAGATGCTGTGTGTTTCGTTGCGAAGCGAAAATACTTTGTCCTTCCAAAAAAGGACACGACTAGAAATCAGTGGTTAAGTTGTATTTACAACAGTTCAACCCAAATATTCAGATGTGTGCAACACATTTTATGGAGGACTGTTTCCTGATCCTGGGAGTGTAGACTACAGTGCTGGCTGTTCTGACTCGCAGTCTGTATGTACGTTTTCATATTTAAAGAATTTGCCACTGATGATTCAAATGCGAGTTTTGAGCAGTGTAGAGTAGTGCTTGTTGTTTGTCATTTCTCCGATCACAAATGCAGACATGATTTTATGTTTACGCGGCGCGATGCAATGCAACGCGTAAAAAGACAGTATAAGTTATTATAATCAGTAATTATGTCCCCACTAGATGCAACAAATGCCTCGTTTATAATGGGTTTTATTGGTTTTGTCTGGTCGCTCCGGCACACGGCATCACAATATGGTAAGGGGCGTAACATTTCCGTCACACGCTTGAGGTATTCGGCCAATCACAATGCACTGGATAGCTGGCCAATCAGTGCACACCTTGCTTTTCAGACCGATGAGCTTTGTAAAAATCGACACGTTTCAGAAAGGCGGGGCATAGAGGAGAAACAATAATGTAAAGTATGTGGAAAATATGGTGGGGGGTTTTTTACCTTAAACCGCATAAACACATTTCATTACACCAAATATATAAAATAACGTTCTTTTTAGCAACATCATATGACCCCTTTAAGAAGTGGAAGGTATTTAGTACAACACAGACCCTCCCAGGATCAGGATGTCGCTTCAAACTGGATGAAAGAGCCAGAAGGAAACTGGTCTGAGAAGCTCCCAAGAGGCCTACAGCAACTCTGAAGCAGTAGCAGGAATTTATGACAGTCTTTCTGTTTTTTTTTGTTTTTGTTTTTTTCTGACAAGTTGGTATTATATTTTTTACTTGGAGATATACATATATATATATATGTGTGTGTGTGTGTGTGACTTAAAGGGGTCATATCACATTGCTAAAAATAACATTATTTTATGTATTTGGTGTAATGCAATGTGCTTACGTGGTTTTAGGTTCAAAAACACATTATCCACATACTGTACATTATTGTTGCTCCTTTATGCCCCGCCTTTCTGAAATGTTAAAATTTTTTACAAAAGCTCAACGTTTTGAAAAGTGCGATGTGCTCTGATTGGCCAGCTATCTAGTGCATTGTGATTGGCCGAATATCTCAAGCGTGTGATGAAAATGTTACTCCCCTTACCAGGCTCAGGAAACGTTCCTCTGTAAAATGCGCAGTACACACTCGAATAT
This sequence comes from Sinocyclocheilus grahami, assembly GCF_001515645.1. Lineage (NCBI taxonomy): Eukaryota > Metazoa > Chordata > Actinopteri > Cypriniformes > Cyprinidae > Sinocyclocheilus > Sinocyclocheilus grahami. The sequence goes on along the minus strand of NW_015505394.1, from coordinate 1,937,322 downwards.
TTGGGTTGTACTGTTCTGGAACAGTGTTGTAAATAAAACTTAAGCACTGATTTCTAATTGTGTCCTTTTTTGGAAGGCCAAACAAAGTAGTTTGGCTTTCGCAACGAAACGCGCAGCGTCTCCATGTCATGACGGCAGTGGCAACAGTAATACAGCGAGAATAAAAGTTATGCCTTGCATATACTTTTTGGGCGGTGTTATGCAAATCTTTCCACACAGTGACGTAGCTATTTGACCGAGGCGTTTTAGGAAGTCGTGGAGAGCGTTCACTTTTATAAAGAATATCTCTTTGGGTTTGAAACTTTAATCTTTGCAACTTTACGGATCTTCTGAATGCATTCGTCTGCGAACTTCAGGAGCTTGACAGAGGGGTCTTTAGAGGTGCAGTCATTCGTGTAGAGAGAGAGGAGCAGTGGGGAGAGAACACACCCCTGGGGGGGCTCCAGTGCTGATGGTGATAGTCCTGGATGTGAGTTTGCCCAGCCTCACTAGCTGCTGCCTGTCTGTCAGGAAGCTGGTGATCCACTGACAGATGGAGGTGGGCACGGAGAGCTGGGTGAGTTTGTCTGAGAGAAGGTCAGGCATGATGGTATTAAAGGCCGAACTGAAGTCCACAAATAGGATCCTTGCATAATCCACAGGTCTGCCGAGGTGTTGCAGGATGTAATGCAGTCCCATGTTGACTGCATCATCCACAGACCTGTTTGCTCTGTAGGCAAACTGAAGAGGATCCAGCAAGGGTCTAGTGATGTCCTTCAGGTAGGCCAAGACCAGTTTCTCAAGTGACTTCATGACCACAGATGTGAGAGAGCGACAGGTCTGTAGTCGTTAGAGTCCAGTGATTTTGGGCTTTTTGGGGACCGGAATGATGGTGGAGCGTTTGAAGCAGCAGGGAACTTCACACAGCTCCAATTATCTGTTGAAGATCTGTGTGAAGATCGGGGCCAGTTGGTCAGCGCAGACTTTTAAACAGGCAGGTGAAACACCATCTGGGCCTGAAGCTTTTCTAGATTTCTGCTTCCTGAAGACCCGGTTCACATCCTCTACACAGACCTTAAGCACAGGTTGATGATGGTATTGAAGGCCGAACTGAAGTCCACAAATAGGATCCTTGCGTAATTCCCAGGTCTGTCGAGGTGTTGCAGGATGTAATGCAGTCCCATGTTGACTGCATCATCCACAGACCTGTTTGCTCTGTAGGCAAACTGAAGAGGATCCAGCAAGGGTCTAGTGATGTCCTTCAGGTAGGCCAAGACCAGTTTCTCAAGTGACTTCATGACCACAGATGTGAGAGAGCGACAGGTCTGTAGTCGTTAGAGTCCAGTGATTTTGGGCTTTTTGGGGACCGGAATGATGGTGGAGCGTTTGAAGCAGCAGGGAACTTCACACAGCTCCAATTATCTGTTGAAGATCTGTGTGAAGATCGGGGCCAGTTGGTCAGCGCAGACTTTTAAACAGGCAGGTGAAACACCATCTGGGCCTGAAGCTTTTCTAGATTTCTGCTTCCTGAAGACCCGGTTCACATCCTCTACACAGACCTTAAACACAGGTTGAATGGTGGGGGAGGGAGGGAGGGGGGTTGCAGGGGTGGTAGGTGAAGGTGTGAAGTGCAGATCAGAGCGGATGGGGGGTGGTAGA
>NW_015505394.1:1925083-1935627 GCF_001515645.1 Sinocyclocheilus grahami | reverse complement strand
CAGTGCAGCAGAGTTTGAAAAGTCCTTGTTGGTGTGGGTGAGGAGAAGAAGTTCATCCGTTTTGTTAGGAAGGGAACGGACATTCGTGAGATGAATGCTTGGGAGCGCAGTCCGAAAGCTGTGCGCGCGGAGCTTCACCAGGGCGCCGGCGCGTTTCCCTCTTCTGCGTCTGCACACGCGTTTGAACAACACCGCTGTACCTCCGACTAGAATGTCCAACAAAACGTCCGAATAATCAAAAACCGGAAAAATATTGTCTGGGGTGTGCTGCTTAATGTTAAGGAGTTCGTCTCTGGTAAAACTTATAGAAGAAGAATGACAAAACACAAAACAAACAAACAAAAACAATAGAAGAATCGCGGAGCTCAGCGTCCTGGCTGCCATTTGCGGCGCCATGCTGGTTAAAAATTTAACCCCTTTAATGCATAATTTTTCCTTCTAGAGCATCAGTGACCGTTTGAACCTTTTGTAATAGTTGCGTATGAATCCCTCAGTTGTCCTCAGTAAAAGATGGATCTCATTATTGGGAAGGGTTCAAATACCCAAAAGATGCTGGAAAACCAAAGAATTTGTGAGACCTGAAAGATTTTTCTGAAAAACATTGGGCAGTGTAAATGTTCAGGACAAAAAAGGGACTCATGAACAACTATCACAAAAAAACCCCCGCTGTGGATCATGCAGGTAACCAGGTAACAACACAGTATTAAGAATGAAGCGTATGTAAACTTTTGAACGGGATCATTTTTATAAATTCAACTGTTATTTTTTTTTTTATATATATAGTAATTTATTCCTGTGAGGGAAAAGCTGGTAGCAGCAGTCATTACATCACACACATCGTGTGTGTGTGTGTGTGTGTGTGTGTGTGTGTTATATACATATGAGTTTTTGAGTTATATACAGTATTTTATAACTCCATAAGCTGTGCATAAGATACAATTCATTGCCAGTCAGGATTTTTTTTATTGCAGCAATTTATTGTTATAACTCAGAGTCAGGAGTTTCTTTTATAAGTGCACAAATTTAACTAATAGCGGACAAGTTACTCAATATAGAAATTCAATGTAGAAAGTACAGAGGTCAAAATGAAGTTGAGGGTTTCTGTGGCAGAACTTAGCTGTTGTTTTTTTTTCATGCAGCTATAGACAGCAGCATCTTGACCTTAATAAATTTCATATAATTTCTATTATTTATTTAGAACATCCACTGGCGTATTTGTTGTCAAGCCAGAGTTTTACGATATAGGCTTGTTCATAATTTATACAATTATGTATAAACTGGAATAATATTCAAAGAGGAAATTAATCCAAATTATTTCTCAGGTGTGCTGTATTGCGAAGTAATGCATGGCTTTCAGTTAATCAAGCAGTAAGTTCCTGAGCAGACAGGTGCACTTCTTGACTTGGTGACAATGACCTGCAATAATTGTATTTCTCAGGCGACTGATATAAGGCAGCATTACAGCGCACTGAGGTTGTTTTCTTTGATTGCCGAGGAGGTTGCGGTACAGTGAGGGATATAAATGAAGAGGAGAGATCCAGTTTCAATTGGACGCCGACTCTAACGCACCTATCTGAAGTTATTATAGCGAACATGCTGAATGGGAGACGGAACGAGAGCATGTATTATTCTATAATCAGTCATATCACTAACAACTTCCATCAGCTTCTAAATTACAGGAGTTAGAGATAGAACCGAGAAAGAGTGTGTAAGTGAGATTATAAAGTTTGGCAGAAAATGTAAGAGATGTGAGGTATTTCCAAAGGAACTAAAAGAAAAAAATGTCAGGATGGGGAGGATTAGGAGAGCTGTCTTTCTTTGAGAAGAATAAAGAGAGGAGAAAGGGTGTTATCAGCACATTATTGAATTATGGCACTTTTGCCCCTCTAGACCCTCTCTGGCAGCTGGAGGCCATATTAAAAACATCTCAACACCTCTCACACACACACATGTGCACACACTGTCACAGGATCCTCTGCCCTTCTGTAAGATCGTCAGGGGTCTGGGTGAAAATGAATACATGATGAAAGTCATTGGGTGTATGAGAGAAAAGAAGGAGGGGACAAAGAGGGCAAAGCACCATGTGAGAGAGATACGGCAAGAGAGTGGAAGATGGCTTAAAAACATAGAAAAAGAGGTTAAATAATGCAAAGTTCAGACTCGTTACATGTCTACGGTTAACCTGAAAACCGTTCTTAAAACCAGGTATATGAAAACATGTAAAGATACTACACAATTTTAGACTTCTAGCCTGAAAGCAACAATCTAGCATCCAAATGTCCATGCTCACCTTTATGGACTGTACTGACTATTTGCAACGTGCGTCTCGGGTTACTTGACTGTAACCCTGTTCCCTGAAAAAGCGGGAACGAGATGCTGCGTTTCAATAATGCAAATGGGAACGAGAATACCAACGCTGCTGCACTGGATGTGTCTGAACCACTCAAGGTTGTGTAGTGTGTGTGCACAAACATTGAAGATGTCTCCGACATGACTTTGGGATGTTGACTCCGAGTAGTCCAGAGTAGCATGGACATCGAAAGTATAGAATCTGATAAATGTGTGTGGGGAGGACCAGCCTGCAGCATCATACACTTGCTGCAAAGGGACACCTCTTGCTACAGCTCTAGAGGATGCAACCTCCCTGGTTGAATGGGCCCTAACTCCTAGAGGCAAAGCTGGGCACCTCATATGCTAGGGCAATAGCAACCCTCACCCAATGTTACATTGTTTGTCTAGTGGCAGCCTCCCCCTGGTTGCGGCCCCTACAGCATATGAAAATCTGCTCCGACTTATGCCACTGACTAGTGCGGTGGACGTAAATCTGAAGAGCACGTACTAGACACATTAAGTGAAGTCTTTCTTGCTCCGGTGTTGTGAATGGTGGAGGGCAAGAGGCTTCAAGAACATCTGGATATATGGTCGAGAATGGAACTTTCGGAAGATAATTAGGGTGAGGATGCAAAATAGCTTTGACCAGCCCAGGGGCAAAGTCTAAGCAGGATGGCGAGACTGACAGAGCCTGCAAATCTCCAATTCTCTTCAGAGAAGTAATAGTCATGAGAAAAACATCTTTAGAGTCAGAAACCTGACAGGCACTGACTCTAGTGGTTCAAAAGGGGTCCCAACCATACCCTCGAGCACTATAGCTAAGTCCCACAAAGGGACTGTTGCTCTGGTGGGCGGCCTCAACCACTTAGCTCTGTGAATGAAGCGGGCGAATAAAGGGTGCTTCCCCACAGAGACCCCATCAATCAGAGCATGGCAAGCTGAAATGGTGGCCCCATGGACACTGAGAGTACCAGGACATGTACCTGAGGACAGTTTTTCTTGCAGGAACTCCAGCACTGAAACAACTTGGCAGTGAACTGGGTCTGCATGGTGTGTCATACACCAACTTTCGAAAACGCATCTGAGGGCATAAGTTCTTCTAGTGGATGGAGCCCTAGCACTTAGAATAGTCTGTACTACATCGGCTGGAAGCCCAGCATCTCTTAGTTGGTCCCCCTCTGGGGCCAGTCATAAAGGTTCCAGAGCTCTGGCCTGGGATGAAATACTGTCCCCTGCGCCTGAGATAGGAGAACTCTCCTGACTGGAATCGCCCACGGCGAGCTGTCGAGGAGGAATATTAGATCCGAGCACCACACTCTGGTCAGCCAATGGGGTGCTATCAGTAAGAGGCGAGACCCTTGTTGATGGACCATGGCCAGGACTCCCGGGTGCAGAGCGATCGTGGGAAATGTGTAAAGATGCAGTCTGGGCCACATATGGGCCAGGAACTTGTTCTGTGCCCAAAGCAGAACCTGCTGCGCTAGCCTGTTCAGGTGGCACAAACACAGTCCGCCATGGTGATTTATGTAAAAGACTACCGCAGTGTTGTCCACCTGCACTAGGACATGGTAGCCTCTTAACTGCTGGAGTATTACTAATACTACTATAGTATTTCAGCGCCCGAAATAAAGCCATCATTTCGAGGCAATTGATGTGCCAGTTTAGAAGATGACCTCTCCAGATCCATGTAAGACTGCACCCCAACCCGTGAGGGATCTTGCGACGACAACATGTGCCTAGAGTGGGACCCAAAGTCAGAAACTGGGGTCTGAACCACATAGAAAGGGTATGAAGCTTCTGGCACTTAACCCTTATCTGCCTCTAGGGATTGGCCCTTGGATGAATTCCCCTGGCTCTGAGCCACAACATAAATGGTCTCATGTGCAGGAGGCCCAAAGGTATCACCGTGGATGCAGCTGCCAAGAGACCTAGAACCCTTTGAAAATAATGGACAGTAACTTTATGGCCTAGCTTGATATTCTTTAGGGTGTTTAGAATGGATTTGACACATGCAGGAGACAGCAGTGCCCGCATTGTGATCGAATCCCATAGAACCCCCAAATATGTTGACCTCTGGACCAGAGATTCGAGATGAGCTAGGACAATATCCCGATGTCAAAGCTCAAGCTCTTGAGACTGGGCCAAAATCATCCAGCCATCTATGGAATTTAAAATGCGGAATGCCCTGGAGTAGCAGAGGAACCACTGCTGCATCCATGAATTTTGTGTATGTGCAGGGTGACAAAGCAAGGCCTAATAGAAGAACCCGATACTGGTAAGCTTCGCCCCCGAAAGCAAACCTCAGGAACTACTTGTGATGTGGCAAAATTTCTATGTGAAATTATACATCCTTGAGATCGATTGTCACGAACCAATCCCCCCTGATTGGATCTGAGAAACAATCATTTTGATTGTCAGCATTTTGAACTTGTATGTTCTGAGGTGGCGGTTCAATCCACAAAGATCTAAAAATGGACGCAACTCCCCATCTTTCTTGGGAACCAGAAAATACCGGCTGTTGTAGTAGTAGTAGTATGTTATATGGCCCCTTTGTCCACCAGAGCTAGTAATTCCTATGTCAACAAATGCACTTGTTCTGGTTTCATGGAAGTAGAGACCACGCCGTTGAAATGCGGAGGAAGATGCGAGATCTATCATGGAGAGATATTTGGCAGTACCTTCCACACTGCCAGTTTCTCTGAAAGGGGCACTAGTTTTGACACTTTGCTTTGCAAGGGGGATGTTAGATATTCGGTGTCCAGAAACATGGCAGGAGGCAACCTGAATGTAACATTTCGCTGGAGACCACTGCTCTCCAAAACACTAGTGCCGGCGGAGATTGTACAGTGGTCCGTTGGAATGTTTTGCACCCCTCCCCGAGGGAACACACCCCCAAGGTCCTGGGTGCACGACCCTCAGGACTTCTTTTTAGACAAAATTATTGTCCTCAGATCCAGCCTCTTACTGGGCTGTTGAGAGAGGGGACTCTCTATGCTCTCCTTTTGCGACTCTCGCTGCAGAGGAACCAGACTGGGTCGGGGCTGGGTGGCCGGCAGCCCGAACACCTGAGCATGGCGGGGGAGAAACTTGTCTAAAGCTTCTGCGTGTCTTTTGGCCTCACAGAACCTACTGACGACAGTATTTACGGAGTCACCGAATAGGCCGGAAGGCGACACGGGGGCATCATGGAGGAACACCTTGTCCCTATCCTTGATGCCTATGAGGTTGAGCCACAGATGTCTCTCCATGGCAACCATAGCAGCCATAGAATGGCCGATGGCGTGGGTCGTTTGCATGGTTGCGCGAAGAGACAAATCCGTGGCTCAGTGTAGTGTGAAAACGCCTCCTCACTAACACTTCTGCCCGTGTTCAGGTCTTTCAGCAGGTCAGCCTGGTACGCCTGCAAAACCGCCATGGTATGCAGGGCAACACCAGCCTGACCCACTGCCTGGAACGCTTTCCCCATCAGCGAGGATGTTAATCTACAGGGCTTGATAGGGAGCATTGGCTTCTTCAGAGACAATGAGCTCCCAGGGGAGAGATAGCCCGCAAGCGTTTCTTCCACCTGGGGCATCACCGAATACCCTTGCGCCCCAGCACCCCCGATAGTCAAATAAATATATGTTGTTGGTACAAAGACATGAGAGGAATAGGAATTTAGGGAAAAATAGGGAAAAAGGGAAGAGACTGACGTTAGGGTCCCTCCCCTCAAGCACCCGACAGAAATCTGTCGTCTAGCTTGGAATGTCTGGGGTTCTTTTGCTCCTGTGGCCAGTCTAATTTAAGCCTGGCCTTCGCATGAGTCACCACCACGAGTAACTCCTCAAATACTTTGTCGTCACGTGAGGAGCGCTCAGAGGCAGAGAATTTCCATCTTGTTGGAGACTAGAGAACCCACGTCCTCGGCTTGCTCTGAAGAAACGCCGGTGCACACTTCAGCAGCGAGCGCAGGGATGTCACAATCTGGAGAGAGCGTGAGAGAGTGGTTTGCCTGCCCCTCGCCTCTGGCACGCGAGCTCCACACTCTCAATGAGGATGCAGAGGCTCGCCTCTCCTGAAAGAAGGCGAGCCTGGAGCAGATCACTCCGATAGACAATGACTCGCAGTGCTCACACTCAGCGTCCTCAAGATCACAAACTGCATGTTCTTCCCAGAGACACTCCAAACAGTAATCGTGTGGATCATCGTCAGGGATGACTTGTGCACAAGGTGGAAAGCATCTCTTGACAGACATGATCTTTCTTCTTTTTTAACAGCACAAATGTTAAACACAACTCACACACACACACAATGCAGTCTCTGAAGACAAAGAAACCTGAAGGTGTGTCTGTTTCATGTCTATTTATAACCCCTCAGGTGCACATAATCTAATGACGTCACCCACCAAGGTTATTTAAGCCAATTCTTGGCATGTTTGACACACGTGCTTCACAACCGGTCGAACAAAGAATGTTCTCATATGCGTTATTGAAACGCAGCATCGAGAGTATCTTTTGATAGGGAACTTGTTTTTATCAAACAAAATAAGGGCTATGTTCATCATCACACCTGGAACAAGATGTCCTATATAGCCACACCCTTTCTTAACTCTTTCCCCGCCATTGAAAAGATATCTTGTCAATTAAGAGACAACGCTTCCCCGCCAAAGATGAGTTTTTACAGCAATCCGTGTTCTAGGTGTATTACGGTAAGGAAATCCCTAGCGCATGTCCTGAATGAGTTACGAGACTTCCGGTTCTTCCGGATGTGAATACAAGACGATCGGCATAAACAGAAAGATCAGAGAAATTGTAGATCATCATATATGTTGATCAAGTTTTGACTATTTTGAATCTGATCGGGATGAAGTAGTCAGTGAGGGAGATGCCTTTACAGACACAGAAACATCTCTAGTTGTGTTGTGGATAGACCGATATCCCATTGATCTGAATATGTATGTGTGTGCGTGATCTATGTACGTATATATATATGTGTGTGTGTGTGTGTGTGTGTGTATGTAGGCCTATGTATATGTGACCCTGGACCACAAAACCAGTCATAAGGGGATTTATAATTAAAAATTAATAAAAATTTAGATTTATACATCATCTGAAAGATGATTATTTGACCATTTTATACAATTATACAAAACCATTGATATATGGTTTGTTAGGATAGGACAATATTTGGTCGAGATACAACTATTTGAAAATCTGGAATCTGAGGGTGCAAAAGAATTAAAATACTGAGAAAATCACCTTTAAAGTTGTCCAAATTAAGTTCTTAGCAATGCATATTACTAATCAAAAATTAAGTTGATATATTTGCAGTCGGAAATTACAAAATATCTTCATGGAACATGATCTTTACTTAATGTCCTAATGATTTTTGGCATAAAAGAAAAATCTATAATTTTGACCCATACAATGCATTTATGGCTATTGCTATAAATATACCCCAGCGACTTAAGACTGGTTTTGTGGTCCAGGGTCACATATGTAAATATGTATGTATGTAGCCTATATGTGTGTGTGTGTGTGTGTGTGTGTGTGTGTGTGTCTGTTTGTTTGTTCTGTTTATTGAATGCAATTTCAATTGCTTATATAATTATGTACAGGTGAAAGAATATAACATTGAAAATGCACTACTTTGATAAAAATGCATTCTTCTCAGTTTTTTGTCCAAAATGTTGTATTTCTGATGAAACCCATTTGCATTCAAGTGGTGATAAAACATGAACACATGAAGAGAGAATAAAATAGTTTTTTTTTGTTTAAAAGCAGAGGCTTGTTTCTTTGTTTTGATATATAATATGTTCATATATTCATAGCAGAAAATATTCTGAGGGCTGTCAAATTTAGGCAAAAATCATCAAAAATGCTGGCAACTTTTTTTTTAAAACGCTGGCGGGGAAAGAGTTAAGCATGCTTTACATGCTTCTTTGAAATACTTCTTTGATTCTGGAAGAAGCTTACAGTCAAGTGCTGCTGGTGTTCAGTGTTGTTTTGCATGGGCAATGCCTGCCACTATATCACCTCTCCTTCTGTATGGATTTCTTTTTCCATATTTCTAAGCCAACTGCCACTCTCTTTTGCTGTATCTCTGTCCCATGGTGTTTTCCCCCTTTTCCCCCTCTTCCTTTAGTGTGACAAGCCAGTTTCTGATTGGGTATCTTACTGTATGTCACCTGAGAGGTAAATCAATAAAAAAAATGAATATTTGAAATCACATCTAAGCTTTCTTATCAAGAAGTCAGTCGCACAGCTTGAAGTTTAAAGCCAGTTATCAACATTACTATTTATATTCGTAATGGCTTGACGTAGGCTACCTTGGACCTGTGAGGGTCAGACCGATTTGCTCATCATAGATTAGTTGCAGATCACTTTCTATGAATTAGGTACAAAATAGGGTTTTAAACATGCTTCTTAAAAACTACTTTAAAAGTGATGAATGTAATTCCTTTTTCTTTTTAAACAAATGGTCAGAATATCTAATATTTGTGAAATGTTGACTATTAAGCTTAAGAGGTGAAACCAAATATTATATTAGCTGCTTTATTTTCTGTTCAGTTTATATGAGATTCAAAATTTGAGACATATTTTATTTATAGCCGAGACATGAAAATAAATATGTAAATACATTTATTTATATATACATACATAATACATACATGTTTTTGGATTGCAGTAAATTTTATTTTGCATTATTTAAAGGATAACTGGGATTAACTTAAATAATTTTGCTTGATGAATGAAGTCAAAACAGCAATAATTGTTAAAATGGCTTGGATCTGAATCTGTTGTAGCAGACTTCTGTGAGCTGTAACACTGCTGTATTGCAGTGTTGAGATGTTAAATCTTTACTTCATTTGAAAAAAGAAAGAAATCAAATATTGGAGTTTAGTGTCCTATGGTCTTATTTCTTGAAAGGTCTGCTAACCTTTCATTCAAATACTGATTTAAATGTGGAACATATTATCTTCATCGATTTGAACAGGTTTCTGCAAGTCTATGAGATGCATACATTTAATGTTAACCAGCTAAGCATCACATTGAAAATGTGAAGCGCATCCTTCCTTTGGAAAAATCATAAAACCACAACTTCTCACTGTTCTCAGTAAGACTGCACTGATTTTATAAGAAAATAAATCAAGCATTAGGGTCATTCAAATGAAGTTATCTTTGGACCTGCGTATTCAAAGAGATTGCTGACCAATGAAAATAACCTCACAACAAATCAGCACAACAAATTGTAGCAAAAAGTAAAATTCCTAAATTCAGTGTAACACTGTAGCAAAAGCAGAAAGTAATTTGTCAAAAAGAAAGTATGATTTCTTACCCTTAAAAGGAGTAAAAATAAGTTGAGTGAAACTTTCTGAAACTGAGAAATTCTGTGAGCTTAGACTTTTAATCAAGAGTGGAAGATACAAGAACAGCTTCTGAAAAAGACACTTCTGTGCCTGTGGTGGCAGATGGAACTGAGACCTGTTCCCATGAAATACGTTTAAATCAAGGCAAATGCATTCGTATCAGGGTCAATTTTCAGATTACTTGTTAAAGTGCAACGAAATACCTTATATCAGCAGACGATATGTGTCTGTGTTTGTGGTTGGAGACTCCTGCACTGGCTACAGGCTCCTCATTTGCAAGCGCAGACTATACCTATGCAAAAATCTTGCTCTGGAGTCGGTCATATGCAAACGACGGTGCCCAGGTTACGTCACATTGTTCCTCTCCAAAATGTATATTAAGCATACAAAGACCTCTTCTACACTGAACAAAATTATAAACGCAACACTTTTGTTTTTGCCCCCATTTTTCATGAGCTGAACTCAAAGATCTAAGACTTTTTCTATGTACACAAAAGGCCTATTTCTCTCAAATATTGTTCACAAATCTGTCTAAATCTGTGTTAGTGAGCACTTCTCCTTTGCCGAGATAATCCATTCACCTCACAGGTGTGGCATATCAAGATGCTGATTAGACCGCATGATTATTGCACAGGTGTGCCTTAGGCTGGCCACAATAAAAGGCCACTCTAAAATGTGCAGTTTTATCACGCAGCACAATGCCACAGATGTCGTAAATTTTGAGGTAGCGTGCAATTGGCATGCTGACTGCAGGAATGTCCACCAGAGCTGTTGCCCGTGAATTTAATGTTCATTTCTCTACCATAAACAGTTTCCAAAGGCGTTTCAGAGAATTTGGCAGTACATCCAACCGGCCTCACAAACG
>NW_015505394.1:1877642-1923652 GCF_001515645.1 Sinocyclocheilus grahami | reverse complement strand
AACCTGATCAACTCTATGCGAAGGAGATGTGTTGCACTGCGTGAGGCAAATAGTGGTCACACCAGATACTGACTGGTTTTCTGACCCCCCCGTACCCCCCAATACAGTAAAACTGCACATTTTAGAGTGGCCTTTTATTGTGGCCAGCCTAAGGCACACCTGTGCAATAATCATGCTGTTTAATCAGCATCTTGATATGCCACACCTGTGAGGTGGATGGATTATCTTGGCAAAAGAGAAGTGCTCACTAACACAGATTTAGACAGATTTGTGAACAATATTTGAGAGAAATAGGCCTTTTGTGTACATAGGAAAAGTCTTAGATCTTTGAGTTCAGCTCATGAAAAATGGGGGCAAAAACAAAAGTGTTGCGTTTATAATTTTGTTCAGTGTATGTCAGAAGATCAAGGGAAATTTGGTTTCTCATGTCATGACCCCTTTAACTAATTCTCTAGGATAGGATCAAGTTGTGTTTTTTTTAATGAGAGGCTTAATAACAGCCAGTTTGAGGGATTTTGGGACATATCCTAATGACATTTACAAATTAATAATATTCAGAAGAGGATCTATGACTTCTGGAAGCACCTCTTGTAGTAGCTTAGATGGAATCTAACATGTTGTTGGTTTTGATGATTTGACAAGTTTATACAATTCTTCCTCTCCTATAGCAGAGCATGAGTGGAATTGTTCCTCAGGGGATCTATAGTGCATTTTCTGTTGTAATACTGTGGCTGACGGCTGCATGGTCAGAATTTTATCTCTAAAAGTATCGATCTTATAAGTAAAGAAGTTCATAAAGTCATTAATGCTGTGCTGTTGGGAAATGTCTGTGCCTGTTGATGCTATATTTTTTTGTTAATTTAGCCACTGTATTGAATAAATGTTGGGGTTTGTGTTTGCTATCCTCTAAAAGAGATGAAAAGTAAGCAGATCTAGCAGTTTTTAGTTTTTTTCTATGAGTAGAAGTACTTTCCCTCCATGCAATATGAAATACCTCCAGTTTTGTTTTCTTCCAGATACGCTCCATTTTCCGGGCTGCTCTCTTTAAGGCGTGAGTGTGCTCGTCATACCATGGTGTCTTGACTGTTTTCCTTAATCTTCTTTAAGCGTAAAGGAGCAGCCGTATCTAAATTGCTAGAAAAGAGAGAGCCCATAGTTTCTGTTACAACATCAAGGTTTTCTGAGCTATTTGATTTGCTGAGTATTTACAAAGCATTCTTTTGTGGTAGAAGTGATGGTTCTACCATATTTGTAACAAGGAGTTGAATTTGCAGCTTTAGCTATATGGACTAGATAATCCGAGATATCATCACTCTAATGCAGAATTTCAATGCCATTAACATCAATTACATGTGACATTATTAGATCTAAAGTATGATTATGACAATGAGTATGCCCTGACACGTGTTGTCTGACCCCAATAGAGTTCAGAATGTCTATAAATGCTGATCCCAGTGCATCTTTTTCATATTAAAATCACCAACAATTAAGACTTTATCTGCAGCCAGCACTAATTCAGATAGAAAATCAGCAAATTTTTTGATAATGTCTGTATGCTGCCCTGGTGGTCAGTGGGGATTTATCATTAACACTTGTTTCTCTGGGTAATGTTATATGAAGCACCATTACTTCAAAAGAATTATACTTGAAACCAGACCTCTGAGAAATACTGAAAAAATTACTATAAATTGAAGCAACGCCTCCCCCTTTACCTTTTGGACATGGCTCATGTTTATAACCGTAATCTTGGGGGTAGACTCATTTAAAATAATGTAATCATCTGGTTTTAGCCAGGTTTCTGTCAAACAGAGCAAATCTAAGTAATGATCTGTGATCATATCATTTACAAAAAGCGCTTTTGTAGAAAGGGATCTAATATGCATTAAGCCAAGCTTTATCATTTGTTTATCTGTATTCTATCTATTTTTTATTTGCTGAATATCAATTAAATTGTTACCCTTAAATAGTTTTGGACGGTTTTTGTATTTGCTAGTTAGGGGAAAAGACACCGTCTCAATATTATGATATCTAGGTGAAAGAGTCTCTATGTGCTGAGAATTAACTGACTTCTGTTATGTGAGGCGGCTAGCAGGCGGTTGGTTTAGCCAGTCTGTCTGCTTCCTGACCTGGGCCCCAGTTAGTCAAGTACAAACTCTAAGACTTTTGTTTAATCGGCATTGTTTAATCAGTGTGCAATAGCTAGTCGTCAAATGTGTAATTGTTTTAAGCAAATTTATTATGTATAAACAAGGAAATGAGAAAATGCTGTTTGAGTTCTGTCTTTTTGTAATATTTTCTTTACCGTCTAATGACAAGCAGAGCAAAGTCAAATCAATATAACTTGAACCATGTCATCAAAACCCAGATACTTTCACAGTTAAGTTTTTCAGCTGTCAGACAAAGTGAAAAACCAAATGCATGTACAGTATATAGACAGGTTAGGAAAACCTAATACATAAAGACTGCAGAATTAGTATTTGTTTCTTTGTGTGTCCATCTGTATAGATTGACTGACTTTAAATGGACCCTACTACTTCCTGTGATCATTATGTATGTGTGTTCTCTCAGATGGGTCATTTTACAAATTGTTTTCAGCAATATCTTATTTGACATTTGTTATTCACTCTAGTGCAAGTGCCTTCTTCAGAGACACAGGACCTGTGGAGTCGAACTGTAGTCTTAGTAACTCTCCTGGGTGAATCCTACTTGGTACTGAGTCAGCAGCCTTGGAGTTAGTACCCCACATCCTTAACCATTAGGCCCCATCCAAGTAAATTAATGTATCCTAAGGTAGTGGTAGTATAATTGCTTAATGCTTTATTATTTAAGACATGCTTTTTGCTACTGTAAAGGTGGAGGGTATATCATGCAGTGATGAGTATTTCCTATTCTTTCAAGAGTATTTCTTTGCAAAATAAAGGTGCTATATCGCAAGTACAGCAGACTTTGCATTTTTTTGCATGTAAACACACTTCATCTTAGAACTGTTCTTCTGGGCATTCAGTGACCTCTCAGCACTTTTGACCGAAGCACAAAGTCTATTCAGAAGCTTCACAACTATGTAACACATTCCACATTGGCTCAGGACGGAGCATGTGCAATGGCCAACGGGCTTCAGAAAAACAGCTCAGCCTGTGTGTGTATGAACTATGAAAGATCTCAGGAAAGTAATCAGAGGACATTTCTCTGAAGTCAGCCTGACATCAGCTGTTGATGGCAGTAATTAATTTTCTGAATCAAACACACACACGGTTTGCTTCACCCACTGCAAATTAATACCAACACAACCAGTCTCTGTGTGCATGGGTCTATTTTATTTGTTATGCGTTTTAATGGGGATTGATATTAGATATTTGATGGGAGTGCACTTAGGTTATAATCATTGTTTGTTTGTGTGTGTGTCTATGGGATGAGCTCATGGCTGGGAGATTGGTATATTTGTGTTGGCATTCATTTCCTGTGGGTGGAGTAGCCAAGTACGAGCAGGTTACTCTAACCTGACCTATTTACAGTGAGTTATGCAAAGATCTGACTACCGATAAAAGACACAAATACACACAATTGCACACACAATTGTGTGTATCAAGCCGCTCTGTGAGCGAGTATAATTTTGATGAAGATGCCAAGTCAAAATTTCTATAATATTTGCTCAATATTCACCCCCTTCCTGTTCTCCTCACTCTTCATTAAAAGTGAATTATAAATTTCAGCCAACTGTAAACAGTTTGATTGCACATCATGGCAGAATCAGGTTTAATTTACTTGTTTGCATATGAAGGAATAATTACTGGATTTATGAGAAGAAAAGGTGAAATGAAATGAGGATCAATTACTGTTTTAGAACACATTCATTTTTGAGAGAGGAAAGCAAATAAGAGCAGGAAAGCTCTAAAAGGACTTTACAACCTGAGAGGAATATAAAATGTTGGTGCTGACAGCCAAGTGTTTTATTCGCAACACTTGATTCTCTTATGAACTTCACGTAGGCTATAACTTTTTGAATAAAGTTATGTAATTGTTTAATTAATAACTTAATTATTACTATTACAAATAATAATAAAACTTTACATATCATTGAGTCATCTTCTATTTACTGAATACCTGTTTTAAAATGATCCAAAGACCGCAAATTTTGTAATTTTAATTTCGATCGAAGAAGATTCCAGTCAGACAAAGCTGCATACATAAAAGCCTTCTTACCCAGTTCAGTTCGAACAAAAGGAACTGATAACAGTATAACAATTTTGAGAACGAAGGAAATATTTCTCAACATTATTCCATTGTATAAGACAACAAATATATGGAGGCAACATCCCCAAGATGGCTTCATAAAAGATTAAATTGGCTTTGATTGCTTTATAATAGATTAAATACCAGTGCATTTATCTTCTGATAGACAAAGAAAGGAAAGGAAATGAAAGGACGTGATGTGTGGCCATACTTGGAATTTGTGCTCTGCATTTAACCCATCCAAGTGCACACAGTGAGTAGTGAACAAAGACGCAAACACACCCGGAGAAGTGGGCAATTCTGCGGCGCCTGGGGAGCAGATGGGGGTTTGGTGCCTTGCTCAAGGGTCTCACCCCAGTCTCACATGGTATTGAGGGTGGAGAGAGCGCTGGATATTCACTCCCCCCACCTACAATCCCTGCCGGACCTGAGACTCGAACCCACAACCTTCGGGTTATAAGTCCGACTCTCTATCCATTAGGCCACGATTTTCTTCAGTTGAGTAATATGAGATCTAAAAGATAGTACATTGTCAGCAATGATTCCAAGGTATTTGTACTCTTTTACTAATTCAATCACATTACCTTGTAAGGTCTGAAGAGAAATTAAATCATTTTCAAATTTCTTTGAACCTGAAAATAACATATACTTGGTTTTATCAGCAATCAAGACATCGAAAGCTGATTGTAGCTTATACAATGCTTGTTGTCCAGAAGAGGCACTATAATACATGACAGAATCATCTGCATAGTGCATAAAAATTAAAATTGGCATTGTGAATGTCATAATCAAGACCGTTTATATAAAGGGTAAATAAAAGGGGCCCCAGCTCAAATCCTTGGGGAACACCTTTGGCAATCTCCAATGATTCAGATAATTTACCTTTAGCCTATACACACTGAGTTCTTCCACTTAAATAATTTTTAAACCAGGGAATAACATAATTTGATAAACCAACACTCTTCAATCTATACAGCAGTATTTCATGATCCGCTGTTTCAGAAGCCTTTGATAAATCTATAAAAAGTGAAGCACAAAAATCATTACCAATGGATCCCACAATATCATTTAAAACTTTCAAAACAGCTGTTGTAGTACTATGTTTTTTATGAAACCCAGATTGATTAATAGACAACACTTTGTTTGCATTCAAATAGCATATCAACTGTTCACAAATAAGGCTTTCTAAAAAATTGTATAGAACAAAAAGCTTTGAAATTGGTCTGTAATTATCTAATATAGTAGGATCTCCCCCTTTTAATAAGGGAACAACAAAAGCTGATTTCCATATTTACGGAATGACACCAATATTTAATGAAAGATTAAAAAAATAAGTTAAAGGTTCACAGGTTCCACACAATCAGGGCTACTTTTGTCTCCCCTCACCCTATTTTTTGCTGAACCAAAAAATTATCCAATCCATGACTCAATAAAAGTAATATGATCTGAACCGTGGGTTTGGGGATCCGTTGCACCCCTACAGAAAGTACTTTCATTTTACCATTTTGCAAATAACCTGATGCACAAGTTGCTCTAGCCAGCACGGTCAAGCTGACATTGAGTTTACCCATGAATCGTGCATTTCATATTTCATATTGAGATTTTAAGCTCAAGGCGCTATTGATTGACTTCTTGGTAAGGAAACTTAGACCAATGTGAGATGTGATTTCAAATGTTAATGTTTCATTATGTCAAGACTCAGGTGACAGTGGAGTATAGCACTGTCCTTTGTGGTTTGTCATAGTGCATGCTAATAATGTCAAAAGGTCGATGACGTGTTGATAAAGTGTTAGGATCGTATGGTTTGCTCCTGTCTGTCAGCAATGAGGTTTTCCTGCACTGACATACTGTTAAGCTTGTGTCGTGTCGCTTCAACATGTTTTGTGGACTTTTTGTGCATCTAGGTACCTAGATTCAGTCATTTATTTGAATGCAAACAAATTAGTATGTAAACTACAAAAATTTACATGCATGAAATAAGCCACAGTGGATTTATAGCCATGGTAATGAAGAACAACAATTAAAAAAATTGTAGCTATGTATGAAGCACAGCTAACAAAGAAGTCGCTTTCAAACCATGCAGCTTTCTGTTGATCAACATGGCAAATTCGCATGACCAACTTAAACTTGTTGGGAAATCTGTGGGGGAAATTTTCGCAATTCCAAATCTTGTAGATTCTTATTTTAATAACTGTATTGCCCATGACAAATGTGTCTTTACCTTCAGGCTTATCTTGAGCCTGAGTATAGTGATGATGTTAAAAGGGGAGGATGATCATCTGTCACAGTTATAAGAAGACAAGAAACAATACGCAGTACTCATACTTTTTTTTTTTTTTTTGCTCATTACTCTCATACATATCAGAAGCTGTGGTCTTTGTGTTAGTATAACTAGTAACGTATAATTTTATGTGTCTCAGTCTTTTACCAGTTGTATTTATTTTTATAACAGCTGTTTAGTTTCAGTAATAAACTCACTTAGCAGTTTAGTGTGTATCTGGATGCCGCTGTTATATCCATGGGATTTACATGGTCACTCTGTCTCTAAATCACTCCTTCTCATCAGAAGGCTGATTTTTAAGATCCTTGTTTCTTTTGAATATGGAAAGCAGCAGTGATTTTATATGGCTGTGGTTTGGCACATAGCCCAAAATACTGAAATACCACAATGCTGATTCCTCCTTACTAATATTTCTTTAGTGGACAGCAAAATAATATATTGTAATACATGTGATCCGAAAAGGGGAGATATTTTCCCCTCATATGTGTTCTAAAAAAGATATTTAAAAAATTTGGAGAGAAAAGAAAATGTTTAATCAATAATAGTTAAAAATTAATCAATCAATTAAATTATTTTAATCCAACACAACTGCATTGTACTTTTTTTCATTTAGTATCAACTGATATTTGGATGTTTAATTATTTCTGCTTATTTAAGATCATCATCTAGCATCAACTTGGATAGTTAAACCAAAATGATGTTATTCCAAAACTGCATGACATTCTTCTGTCTGTGAAACAAAAAAGGATATGTGAAGATTGTTTGAACAGTTTTGTCCATACAATGAGTCAACAGGGTCCAATATTGTTTTGGACTCCAGTGTTTCTCATAATGCTTTTATTTGTGTTCCACAGAAGAAAGAAAGTCACACAAAAGTGAACAGTATGGAAGTCCTAAGAGGCCATGGATTATTAATATTTTTCTTTCTTGTCTTCTCTTGATCACAACTTAATTTTCTCGTGATCTCGACGAAACGAAAGTTGTTTTTTTACAATGATTGTTTGATTTGTTTGATCTACTTTTGCTATAGTAACGAACGCAACGGCGCACATCTGATCGACAGATAAACCGTGCACTCTTATACTGTATCATATTTCTTATCAATATACATTTAATGATTAACAATAAAGATAAAAAATAAGGAAAAGATGCACATTACAAATATGTTGTTGAAGCGCCTCCTAGATAAACACAACATCCCCACTTATTAACTAACAATCATGTACTTCAAAGATGCACAAATAAAGATATAGGTGCAAACAGAATACAGTGACGTCAACCTTGGTTTTAATAAGCAGTTTATGACACGGAAAGCTATTGCGGTGGTGAAACTGTGATGAGTCACGCATCTAGCAAGAACTTAACGATACACAAAATAATCATATTGATTCAATTAATATTTTTCTTTCTTGTCTTCTCTTGATCACAACTTAATTTTCTCGTGATCTCGACGAAACGAAAGTTGTTTTTTTACAATGATTGTTTGATTTGTTTGATCTACTTTTGCTATAGTAACGAACGCAACGGCGCACATCTGATCGACAGATAAACCGTGCACTCTTATACTGTATCATATTTCTTATCAATATACATTTAATGATTAACAATAAAGATAAAAAATAAGGAAAAGATGCACATTACAAATATGTTGTTGAAGCGCCTCCTAGATAAACACAACATCCCCACTTATTAACTAACAATCATGTACTTCAAAGATGCACAAATAAAGATATAGGTGCAAACAGAATACAGTGACGTCAACCTTGGTTTTAATAAGCAGTTTATGACACGGAAAGCTATTGCGGTGGTGAAACTGTGATGAGTCACGCATCTAGCAAGAACTTAACGATACACAAAATAATCATATTGATTCAAGCATTTAACATTTATGAATTAATTAAATGTCAGTAATAAACAATACTGCACAAATTATAGCGATCACGAAGAAGGTCCTTATTTTGTCCCAAACACGTTATATTCAGGTCTATACTGCCACCCGTTGGCGCAGTTGTGTAACTTAGAGAACAACTTTCGTTATGTCGAGATCACAAGAAAATTAAGTCATGATAACGAGAAAACAACTTTCGTTATATCGAGATCATAAGAAAATTAAGTCGTGATAACGAGAAAACAACTCGTTATATCGACATCATAAGAAAATTAAGTCTTGATAACGAGAAAACAACTTTTGATATGTCAAGATCACAAGAAAATTAAGTCTTGATAACGAGAAAACACCTTTCGTTATGTCAAGATCACAAGAAAATTAAGTCGTGATAACGAGAAAACACCTTTCGTTATGTCAAGATCAGAAGAAAATTAAGTCGTGATAACGAGAAAACAACTTTTATGTCGAGATCACGAGAAAATTAAGTCGTGAAAACGATAAAACAACTTTTGTTATGTCAAGATCACAAGAAAATTAAGTCGTGATAACGAGAAAACAACTTTCGTTATATCGAGATCATAAGAAAATTAAGTCGTGATAACGAGAAAACAACTTTCGTTATATCGAGATCATAAGAAAATTAAGTCGTGATAACGAGAAAACAACTTTCATTATATCGAGATCATAAGAAAATTAAGTCGTGATAACAAGAAAACAACTTTCGTTATATCGAGATCATAAGAAAATTAAGTCGTGATAACGAGAAAACAACTTTCGTTATATCGAGATCATAAGAAAATTAAGTCGTGATAACGAGAAAACAACTTTCGTTATATCGAAATCATAAGAAAATTAATCTTAGGACTTCCGTAGAAAAGTCTCATTGAAGCAGTATATTCTTTTCTCTTGCATATTTCAAACTAATTATTTATCCATCTTCCATACTATTATGATACATTTACTTGTAGTAAATATACAATATATTTTCATTTTAGGGTGTTTTTTCCCCCAGTAGAATAGCTTATCTTATTTTGGTTTAATGTCCATTAAATATCTATATTGGCCATAATCTTTCAGGAATCCTAATAAATAACAGGTCCATGTATTATTATTATTATTATGTTTGGCAAGTTGTGTAGATGACAATCATAGTGTAAATTCTTGAAGCAGCACTCTTTAATCACCTCTCATTTGCTTGCACAAGCAGCGTTCCTGTATTAAAGAAATTTACATTTTGTCATTATTTACTCACCCTCATGCTGTTTGGCTTTTCATTTTGATGTGAACCATTTAACTGTTGGCATGAAGAATTAATTCCAAAATCTAAAGAAATTATTTACTTTGATTTATAAATAAGAGGTGATTTACCAGGTGCTTGACTATAGAGAGCCAGAATCATGGGCATCACTAGGCCATTTCTAAAAATTTTGCAATTAGCTCCATAAACTGTACACGAATTCATGATTGCCTCAAGTCCCCTTTAAAGTTCATATGAAAACGTCGGCAAATTAACAATTAACTACCATACAGTCATGCACAGAAATGATTAAAGACAGTGACAGACATGAGCATAGAACGAGGTTTGCATTAGAAATGCAAACATTAACATTTTGTGTTTGTACAGTAAACAGGTGTGTGTGAGAGAGAGATCAGGAAGACTTGTATTTGGCTTATTCATTACTCAAATGTTATACCCATCTATGCAATACAGTGGAATACTGCAATAAGTTTAGTATACCACCCTACACTATTAGTTTATTTATTCATTTATTATTATTATTTTTTATTATGAAATGAGCCCCCTCAAAATGAAAATCGCCCCAACAGAATGAATGAGTTTTAATGTAAAAAAAAAAAAAAAAACATTTTAAAAAGGAAATATTTGCATGCATTAACGTGATAGCTTTGATATCACCATTAATAATTTAACTTTATTTCCCCTCTGTTTTCAGATAAGATGATTTTGTTTTGGAAATTTCTCAACAGATCTCATCAATAGATCTATTAATGTCTCTGTCAAGTGTCTTAACACTTATTCTCTGTTTTGTAAACTCGTAAAGGCTCAGGACACCTCATTGCCACAGATTAATAAAGCCTTAATCTCACTTTATTATACAGACTCGTTAAACAATTACACAGTTAAACTGCATTTGATGTTTATAGCTCCCATTCAGCCTTTTAATATGACAGTTTTGTATGAGTGATTTTATAGTATTTCGGAGGCGTTCCAGGGGAAATTTCAGTCCTCTATTCTCAGTCTAAGGGCCAGATTTACTAACAGCTTGTGCCAGTGTAGTCTTTTGGCATTAAAATAGTACTGTCAGGATTTACTAAAGATGCACAGTGAAGAATTAGCACTGAAAAGGCGTGGACACAGTTATTTTTTCGCCTGACCTTATTGAATATTAATTTGTATAAGTTTCCCTTTCAGAAGCAAAATTTATGGGAGGAAAGTATTGAAATGAATCACGCAAAGTGATTACTAACGTTTGCACTCATCAAATTACAGGTATTTTCGCCATTATTTAACGCTCCAAAAAAGCATGTCTTAAAGCTGGCGCTAATTTTCGCTGCTCTTGGTAGATTGTGTTGGTCATTATGGAAATGATCTGGCTGCGTCTGTGTTCTTTAATTAGCACATTGTCAGTAAATCACCCGCAGAAATTTCTACCCCCATTAGCGCTTTTTTGGAATTGCGCTCTCACGCTAATTTGCCCTGTTTAGTAAATCTGGTCCTATCATTCTAAACTTTTCTATATGTGTGTTTTATTAAATCAATAAAACTCAAGAAGACTAGTTTCACCATGGTTAGGGTGTAAGAATCCCACTTACATCGGGATGCATTAATGTAGAATTCAATCGACATACAGATATGGGTGTGTACAGACAAAGATGTATTTTACATCTTCGAATGTGGCTCAGATAGCAAAGCCAGAACTATCTATTTTATCAATTTGAGTGCAACGGAGCACAGGTAATCTCTCTCCCCAAGGCCCCTCAGATCTACTGCTTTAGTCATAATCTGATCAAATCTTCTTTTTGTCTAAGAGGGGGAAGTTAAGAGATATGATGTCTAGAAAGCAGAACAGAGAATGGAAAAAAGAGGGAAAATAAAGAGACAACCCATCATTCTGGTGGGAAAAAAAACTTTCAGCAGCTTCTAATAACAGCTATACATGACCTAAAGCTCAGATGATTTAGAAGGACTTAGAGAAGATAATGTAGCAACCTGTTAGTGGAAATATTAGAAATCTTTCATCTTTTCACACACTGAACGGTCCTAATCCTCAGTAAAACAAGCTGTAAAGCTGCACTGATCTAAAGAGAAAAACATTTAGACACACACGCTTACACAGACTTACTGTAGTCTTCAAATCTGGGTACTGTCTTAAGTTTTAAAATCACGAAGGGAGTTTGGTCGCGATCTTTACAACACGCATTTACGTATTTCGTGGCACACTCGTTTTATGCGTATTTGGCGCCACCTATTGTTGTGGGTGTATTATTGACATGTCAAAGTCTAGACCCTGAATATAAGTCGACCGCGTTTTTTATAGATGTATTTCCAAGAAAAAAACATCGTCTTATATTCGGGTCAATACGGTACATTCACGTCATTCTCCATGGTGACAGTACAGTATAGCAAAAAGTTTGCTTGCTTGTAGATGCCAACAGAGGAACTTCAGTGCCAGTGGCACTCCTCTCGTAGCTAATTGTGATCTCCAGCTAACTGTGAATTGTAGTCATCGTTTTCTAATGTGATTATGTACAAACTTGGCTGACATCATTTTCAGAGGAAGTGCCACTGTCACCTCTTTTGATTTTATTTGACAATTGGTTTTATCCCTTAAAACCCCTTAACTGTCACCGTCCCACCTGTGGGACGCTTGGTGCTCCTTTTTTTGTTGTCCTTTTTCTCTATCAAATCTTTTAGTAATCATCATAAATCATATATCATTTGAAAGCTTAGAAGCCCAAGATTCATCCTGTGAAAACCATTTTGGGATCGGACATTGCGTTACCATGGAAATGGTACTTTAAAATCTTTTGGTGGTCTCCCCCCACTTAGTGGGCAGTGTCAAGTGTCATATTACAAAATGCATTACGGTCTTTTAGAATCAAACCTTTTTATAATCTTGAAAAAAAACATATAATTGGAAAGGTCTGAGTCTCAGGATTCCATATTTGGTTTATTTTGAGATAGAAGTAATATTGACAGAGAACTGTAGACATTTGTGACAGAAAAATGCATTAAAAAAATTCAATGGAGTTTGGATGGCACCCTGTGGCTGTTTGTGGTATAACGCCCTAAATAAAATCTCACAGGAACCTCAATTTTTTTTCATATAAACTTCAAATTTGGAACATAACTTATTTAGACATAAGATTTAAATTTTATACCAATTTTAGAGTAAAACCTGTTATGTAAAATATTTATTATATATAAAATAAAATTAATATAGTGAATTTTCTTTACAGTAAATTTAAACTTCCATAACTTTTTTTTTTAAATTGCCTTCTTTAAAAAGAGACCGAACTTATGTCTGTATTCCAAAGTGTTCATAAATTACAACAATTTAAGTTTGGATAGTGCCCCTGCATGCCTATTTTAAAAAATGGGGGGGGGGGGGGGGGGGGGGGGTGTGACAGTTAAGGGGTTAATGAATTTCAAGTATCCTTCATCCTTTCCCCCAGTTCAGCGCAAAGTTTAGCCGTATTTTACTTAAACTACATGTAGAAATGGAAAAACAGGACATGCCACAAGTTGCTCTTTCAGGAGGAAAAAACTTTTCATATGGTTCAGTTCCTAAAAATGTTAAAGGTTATATAGATTGCAAAAATATGACAGTAATTTTGAGTTATGCTTTGACACTGCTTAAAAAAAACAATATTTATAATCATTTGACTTATTGAATTGCAGTAATTTATTTTAGCAGTATTGGCCTGAAAACAAATGATTTACAGCAAACAGAGTGTTTTTTCATTTGCTACCCTGTAGACAATCTGTAATATATTGAATTAAGAGAGTAATTCATTGGATTGGTAATCAGGAGCATTTTAATTGTAAATGCAATGAGACAGTGTGTCATGTGGGTCAGTGCAGCTGTAGAATGGATGTGAATATAACATTTATTTAATAACATTTATTTATTCAATATAACAATAATTTATTTAATATACCATTTATTTATTTACACTTTATTGTAGCGACCAAGTCTTACTATATAATATAATATTACTAGTATATTGGCTGTTTATTAGTACTTATACAACACACATTAATGCCTTATTCTGCATGACCATATTTTAGATCCCTTAATCCCACCCCATACCTAAATTTAACAACTACCTTACTATTAATAAGCAACAAATTATGAGTTTATTGAGGCAACGTCCTGATTAATAGTTAGTTATCAGTGAGAATTAGTCCCTAAACTAAAGTGTGACCATTTATTTATTTAGTTGTTTGTTTGTTTATTTATTTATTTCAAATACGCAAATTGCCTCTAACTTGCAAATGAATGAATGTACATTGTTTAGGTTTGTCAGGTGTTGCAGAGTGTACATTTTGGCAAATCCGTATAGAATATAAATTCTATTAAGTAAGAAAAAAGTATATTTTGCAGTGTATTTTTAGTCAAAATAGATACAAAAGAAAAGTTGCTCGACCAGCTAAACAGCAGACGCTGAACCACTGACTCAAGCATTGGAAATAAAAAATGCAACAAGGTTCGAGGCAGGAAGAAAATGTTCAGGACTTTAGCCGAGAAAAGTCAGTGCTGTCAATACCGCTATTGAAGACAAAAGCCTAAGTAAAGTCTGTTTTGTGTAATTTGTAACTTGCCCCCGACAGTTGCAGGTGCTGATTTCTCTAGGTTCTGAATTTTAAAGAACTTTTGTGTGTAATGACAGTAAAACCAGCTTCTTTCAGGAGCAGTGTATGGCACTGCAGAGGATGTGTGTGTGCATGTGTGTGATAAAAGTGTGGTGTCGGATGACTCACATCTTCCCTATTTCCTCTCCTGACACATGAACTCCGTTTTTTGTTTGTTTATTTTTTTGAATAAAAAAAGTGAAATCTTTCTGGTTCTAAGTAGATAACTGAGACAGTTCTCAGATCCCCCCGGCTCTGGACTGTGGCCTATTCATTGCTCATTTTTGATGTATTAATGTTTGCCTCATAATCTTATCTCTCTTCAGAATTATATAAAATTCACTTAAGAGCCACTGGGAGTTTACAGACAGAAACTTGGAGACAGTTTAACTCAAGGTTTTGGATTGTAGGTGTAGGTATGTTAAAAGTGAATGTACAGCTCCTTCTCTAGGTACCTGCGTTATGTGGAGGCATCTTTAAATGTATAGAATGGTTGTAGGTGGGTTTTGTGGCAATATTGTGCCAGACAAACTTCAACTGTATAGTGTTCAAATTAAATCCCCTCATAACATCTTAACCAGTATAAAAAGTATAACTTAAAATGGCAGAATTAGTAAAACAGCAGAACTATCTATTGATCAAAACAATTCTGAAAAAAAAGTATCACAGTTTCCACAAAAATATTAAGCAACACAGCTCTTTTCAACATTGATGATAATAAGAAATGTTTCTTTAGCACCAAACCAGCACATTACAATGATTTCCGAAGGATCATGTGACACTGAAGACTGGAATAATGGCTGCTGAAAATTCGGCTTTGCCATCACAGGAATAAATTACATTTATATTCATATACAAAACAGTTATTTTAAATTGTAATAATATTTCACAGTATTACTGTTTTTGATTAAATAAATGCAACCTTGGAGAGTACTTAAGAGATATGTATATGTATACTGTATGTGTGTCTGCATATAGTCATCAGGCAAAGCAGCTTTTACTCTTTTGCTTTAAACACACCAACAACACAGATGCTTTGATGGTTATCAAATTTCATTTTTTATTTATTTATTTTGGTAAACTTCCCATCTGGTTTTGATTTTTGATTTGACTTTTTCATTAAGAAGGTCTTTCTCCATAAATTACTGGTAAATTTGTGTGTGTGTGTGTGTGTGTGTGTTTATGTGGTTTATGAGGACACACATTTGTATAATGACATGGGTATGACACAGGTATTACAATATGAAGGTGGTTTATGAGGACACTTCCCGTGTCCCCGTAATTTAAAAGGCTTAAAAAACATACTAAATGGTGTTTTTTTTTTTTTATCTAAAAATGCACAAAGTTACCTGTAAGGGGTAGGTTTAGGTGTAGGGTTGGTGTAGGGCAATAGAAAATACAGTTTGTACAGTATAAAAACAGAAAACAGAAAACAGTTACTTTTTGTAACAGAACTTTCACACATTAGTCACACCCGTCCAAGTTGCGAAGCACCTACTTTTTGAAAATCACGCTGTGTTTCTGTTGATGACCAGTGCTATTATTGCGCAGCATTGAATGTGAATCACTAAAGGAGATATGAAACGAAAGCAAACTCAAACTACACTCTTTCAGTGTTTTCGTAAGCCTGCCCCTGAAGCTGCTGATGCTTCAGCTACAGTAGATGACACGAATCGCTTGAATGTTTTAATTGGCAAGTCTTAAAAACGTGCAAATTATTATGTTTGGTGAGGACGCACAAGTTGCCCCATCGGAGCAGTGACAGATCAGTCAACTGTCTCGAACGTCTTTCACACTGGCCTCTGGACATCAGATAGTCACTACCTGGCCTAGTCATGATCAAATATGTTAGCTTTGCTTGGCGGCATAAAGGAAAAGTATGCAATTATTTGTAAATTTAACTGTCTGAAAACGAAAGTAAATGAGGGGAGTTGAAAGATTTCTTATCCTGTGGCTCCCTCTAGTGGACTGCAGTTGTCCTCTAGAGAGAGCATTTTTGCTCAGCTAGTAATGCAAGTCTATGGGAAACCTTTGATTTTGGATAATTATTTATATACGAAAACTGTAAGTCTCATCAGTTAGAAAAGATATAGAAACAAACTATAGATCAGGTCCAAAGTCTCTGATGAGTTTGGTGCCTGTAGCATTAAAGCCCTAGGAGGATATAAAGTACAGTTGAAAATTACTGGTCTCAGAAGAAGAAGAAGAAGTTTAAATAGTATTACAGTATGTCTTTACTTTCTCAAGCCAACATAACTAACCAATAACTTGAGTAACGTTAGTGTGGTGGATCAGTGAATGCGGGAGAAGGCGAGAGATAACACACACACTGTATATGTGTGTTTGTACAGCAGTTAAACCCAATACAATGTTTATATCTTCTTGTTTCAGATGATGGGAGAGATGAGAACTCCTGACCAAACTTGTGGACTGAAAGTCAGGCTAGGGAATTTAAAAACAGGCACTCTTAAATGTGCATTGAAAATTGCCAGCTGATAAAACCTATTCTCCAGGGACCATATTCTTAAGATAAATGTACCTGGCTGAGTTAAATGATTAACACTAAACAGTAAGAAATCAATCCAGTCTCCCCAGCTGTAAATGTCAGTGGCTGTTAAAGACTTCTGTTACTTATAATAAATTGACATGCTGATATCACATAAGCAGTCTTTCAGAATGCTCTCAGTTACATAGATGCATATTATATGAATTAGTGTGTGTGGTGGTGCTTATGGGATGTTGCTGTGGCACGGAGAGTGTGAGGCTGGGAGGAATATCAGAGTATACCCACTACAAAAAACTAGACTACACCACTGCCCGTAAACCACATATACCAACGTGTGTGTGTGTGTGTGTGTCTTTGTGCAGTTTTACTTCGCTATACTTTGGAGACTACCTGCCTTTGTAGTCATTTATGGAAGTGCTGATTTAGGATAAAAATTATTCTAAAAAGCAAATGGCCTAGTTTTCTTTTAGCAGTAGTGCTGTGGGTAGGTCTGTAGTCTTTATAATTAGCTTATATATAAAAAAAAATTAAGTCTTTGGTATGTTTTCATGTAGATTGTTTAGTAAACGTGTGTGTCTGTGAATTGAGCATGGATATCAAAGAGTCCGATTAGATATATGCATTAGGCCTAACTTTTAGAGAATATTAAGAACTTTAAACATATTTAGTTAATTAGCCTACATGTGTTTAAGTAACAGTGAAAAAGGTCCTTTTAAATGAGTTTATAGCTTTGGCTTAAAACTACTGGTGTTTTTCGTAATTTGTCAGTCTCATAACAGTTTAGTCTATTTTCTAATTAAATGTTTGCTCACTTCTTCTAGCAGAACGTATCATATTTCAGGTCCACTTACAGCTCAGACTCAGCTTAGTAACGGATGGCCCTGATGTTTATATAAGGCGTCCTATAGATTTTCTTATTGTTTTAGTCATCTGATTTCAGGTATTTAATGCAATGACAAAGGCAGAGGTGGACTAACCATTACAAGTCTAAAATGCATTTCTGTTCATTTAATCAGTATATAATGTGATTTTTCATTATTCCCTTTTAACATGCTGTATATCACCTTTATATTTTATCATTTCAACAGCGTAATCACATTACATTTGATTAAATATTAATGCAAACACAATAAGATATATGACTACAAAAATCAATATAACACACAATGCTCAGAAATAATAAGAAAAATGTTTTTCCTTATTATTAAAATAAACCTAAAACTCAATAGCTATGTAAATCTACACTGTGTGTTATTTAGTTTGTTTTGAGGGTTTATTTGGCTTTTTTGTTCATTTGTTTTTGTTGAAATGTTTAGTTGTGCAACTAAAACCTTAATCGTCCTGTTGACAAAAACAAATAGTAGACAGCACACAAATGTGGTTGTAAAACCATCACACACAATACATCTGTTTGTGGCCACTGAGCATCTGAACAAAGCAGATGGCAGTGGACAAGCGGACGTTTGAATTTTGTGACTCGCGTTTCACCTTTTGGACTCAAATGACACTGTGGATCAATTTACAACTAAATGCATCCTATCTGTCTCGCTTACTCATACTGTCACACTAGCACTATTCTTTGTCTCATCCTTTCTCTTCTTTGTGGTCGTGTTTTAAAATGTTTTTCCTTATTATTAAAATAAACCTAAAACTCAATAGCTATGTAAATCTACACTGTGTGTTATTTAGTTTGTTTTGAGGGTTTATTTGGCTTTTTTGTTCATTTGTTTTTGTTGAAATGTTTAGTTGTGCAACTAAAACCTTAATCGTCCTGTTGACAAAAACAAATAGTAGACAGCACACAAATGTGGTTGTAAAACCATCACACACAATACATCTGTTTGTGGCCACTGAGCATCTGAACAAAGCAGATGGCAGTAGACAAGCGGACGTTTGAATTTTGTGACTCGCGTTTCACCTTTTGGACTCAAATGACACTGTGGATCAATTTACAACTAAATGCATCCTATCTGTCTCGCTTACTCATACTGTCACACTAGCACTATTCTTTGTCTCATCCTTTCTCTTCTTTGTGGTCGTGTTTGTTGGAATTGTTGTCTTAGTAAACAGCTCAGAAATAATGAGTCCCTGGTGTAATGTGATCAGCTTTTTTTTCTCTGTACGGTTTTCTTCACAAAATACCATCATTGTGCAAATAATCACACCTACTCAGAAGTCGTGACAACCATATAGAGAAATCAAACATTCAAACATGACAGAAGAGGTCATGTACAGTCAAAAATAAACCCTGACAGGGGGATCAGGTATCACTTGTGGGGCTAAAATTGTGTGATTTTAGCTGCAATGTAACACGTCTGTCTATTTGAAGTTTTCTCTTACATGTTTTCTTAATTTGGGTTTTCCTGAACATTTGACCTACTTGAAGGCTTTTATGCTCACTATATATGCAATCTGCTCACTTTGCTTAACCTGCTCACCCACAGTCATTTTGATTCAGAAACACATTTGAGTTTTATCCACAGAATAAAAAAGGAAAGTCTCTGACAAGTATATAATTATTTTTTCTAAAATGGCCTCTAAGTATTAAGTTTTTTTTGATAATTAATAAATATAGAGTGGCACCTTAAAGAGTGGCATTTTTTCTATTAAAATTGACAATTTTAAAGCAGAGACTTTTTTCAAAAAAGAAAGACAGACAGACAGAGGAAAGAATAGAAAAGAGAAAAAAACTTTTTGGAAAATGCACTTTTTTTTCAGTTTATAATCACATTTCTTCACAAACACGTATTCCAAAATTCTCTATTTGTTGATTTGTTGTTTGTTCATTCTCACAAATGGTCTGTCAGTTCATGCCTACGTTTAAAACACTTTTAAGACTTTATAGCATCCAGTTACTTATTCCCGAAAAGTCCCAAAACTGTTTTTCTGCCAGTGAGAGACAGAAGTCTTTATGCACATATCTGTCATTATGGCTTAAAGTTCACATCATTCAAAACTTTTCACAGATTCTGAGTGGAGCCCAGAATGCCAAAACTCTGAAACAAAACGCTTTCTCTCATGTAACAGAAAACTGTTCACTTATCTATGGCATTCGCTATTGAGTGCTGGCTTCTCACTCATCTGTGAAGTTTTAACACATTCACCTTGTTCCTCCAGTTCTTGCTCAAGATGATTTAGTCAACGACACCATTTACCCAATTACTCACCTCCAGAGAAACTCCACTGGATGACTTCACATGTGTTTACAAAGTTTTGAGTTTTAGAATCGCCCATTTGAGTCAGTTTCATTTTAGAGATAACGTGATGATGCATCTTCTCTCATGGCTGGACTTGATCTTTTTAGGAGTACTGGATATGGCGTATACTTGTTTAAACTTGCATCTGAAGCCATTGCAATGCAAAGCTGATTAGCACAATTGGTTTATATTTGCCACAGTCCCTACTCTGAATGTTAACATTGCAGAATATATAGAATTATAGGTCTTTCTTTTAATTTTCAGTCTTTCTAGAGCCTGTTTGAAGCTGAAGCAAGCTCGGACATACGCTTCATATCTCAGTTCTACTCCATACTGAAGACACATCAGCAAATCTAGGTGTAGGAGACAGTGTTTTGCAGCAGCAATTTTTGCTGTATTTGCCATCCATATTATATTTTTGCTTGTATTAGCTAGAATGGCAGGTTTATGTGTCTTTTGAAGAGAGAATCTCGGTGGTGGTGTCTCTGGTACCTTGCCACAAGTTTACCGCAAACCCATAGGCTTTTGATAAACCATCTCAGGGTAAAATTATAATTTCACTCTCTCTCCCTATCTCTTTACCACACTTCATTTTAGACCACAAGCAGAGCGGCTCCGGTCTCTCGTCAGCAAAATTGGAGCCCTCTTTTTGTGGGGATCTCAGAGGGCTGATTCATTTTCATTTCGAGTTTGTCCTCTTAGCCAGCAACAAAGAGCTTTTTAGGCATTTTAAATCAGCTGCCTCACAGATTATTCTTTGTTTTTTTCTTAATAGAACTTGTTTTTTACATTTTGGATCGGTGTTCATAATGCGCCATTAAAGTCTGCGAGTTGTAAAAAGTCTTTCATTCCTCACCCAAACGCTGCCCATTGAATAATGAGCATCTCTGATTTATAATTCAGAGTGGAAACTGTGAGTGTTAGGCATCATAACAAAACCACAGGCACTCGCTGGAGCAGAAGCAAAACTGTTTCTACTGTAGCAACTAATAAAAGCACATGCACGCACACACTCATATTTACATCTTCATTTAATTCACTTTATTAGCAGCACCCTCAGAATACAGATGGTTTTCCTCTGTTGTGCATAGTTAATGGGTGTTTCTGGTGCAAGAACGTACATCCGCAAGTATTAGGTGAACAATGCATGTTTTGCATCCTTGAATGATTGTTGTTCTGCTCCACCTTACTGAAATATATCAACACAGTTACGCTAATCCTGTCAAGTTCTTTGTTGTAGTGGCAGCTGAGGAAAAAGTACGTTGTCTCAGGTGTGTTTTGTGGCCAGTAATCTTTCTTTGTGCTGACTGGCAGGAGATAATGTGGCGGAGAGACTAGTCGTCGCAGTGCAGCTTTTATCTTCTGTTGTATAATAGAGATATTCAAGAGCAGCAATAAGATCATGCCAACCTCATTATTCAGAGACCACCTGGTTCATTGCCTCCTAAATAATATGTGCTAGATAAAATAAAGAAGTGTTCCAGATTAATAATGTGTTTTTGCGCAGGTTGAATTTACAAAGCAGTACTCCCACTCGGTTTATTACAGTATATTGCTTTTGTTCTGTGCTGCAGCCCGCAAGCTGAGGAAGATCGGACAGATGAAAGGTCCGGAGGAGGTCGGCCCCGTTCAGGGCCCATCAGAGACAGTCCAGTGCATGTCGCCCAAGCCAAGCCTGACGTTCCACTCACAGTTGATCTTCCTGAACATCCTGGAGGCCATCGAGCCCGAGGTGGTGAACGCCGGCCATGATCACGCTCAGCCTGACTCAGCAGTTGCACTCCTCACCAGCCTTAACGAGTTGGGAGAGAGGCAACTTGTCAAGGTAGTGAAGTGGGCCAAAGGACTTCCAGGTAATTTAAGCATATCAAATTTTCACTTATTCCAGTTATGCTGTTTTGCTTTTTATAAAGGGGTCAGTGACATGATTGTACACAAATTTGATTTCACCTCTTCTATGATGAGCATGCTTTTCATTTCTGGATCAAAAATTTATTTTTATATTTTTTGATGGAAATATAATCAAAAAGGTCAAGATATCACAATGAAGTAAAAAAGCCTTGTTAAAAATTTTTTTTTTTTTAAATAGTTTGATATATTAATTTGTTATCATTTATTTGAAGAAAAAATATATATATTTCAACAACACTGCTTTACTGCTTATTATTTAAAAGCTTTTGTCCACCAAATTAGTCATGTGGTCCAACATCATGCAGAAACTTTAAACAGGTAACGAGAGGACCCCTGCAGATCCTCATGTTTTTTAAAGATCAGTCAGTCTCTTAAATCTGATCATTTGACTTTTTCATTACAAAACAAGGTTAGTAAAATGTCATGCGATGCAACCAAACACTTGATATATATATGAATTAATAGTTAATGATGTTTGCAAAAAGTAGTAGTAATAATAATAATAATAACTTTTTACCTTCAATGATATAATTAAAACTATTTCTGAAAATAATGATTAAAATGCGTATACTCATGTTTTTAAAGTGTAATGAAAATATTTGTTTTTACTCTTTTTTTATTTTTATTAAATGTTTTTAAATACCACATGAAACCAACATGAATACAAAAAGTAATTTTTGTAGAAACTAGATTTTTAAAGGATCTTTCTTTTTCTTTATCTGTAACACACTTAATATTCATTGACACAATAGTATAATAACAAGATGGAGATCCTGCCTGGTGAAGTCGGGACATCAGTGGAGAGTTTTTTTTTTCTCAGTGATTTAATTATAGTTTGTATTTCCAATTCAGAGGCTTGAGAGGTGTTGTATAATGTACTTAATTCTAATGGGTTTAATAAATCCAAGCAAAGGCAGACTTCAGTCATACTAAAATAGTAAAACATCAAATACTGAGAGAAAAACAGCAGTAGGGGAGAAAGGGGTGTGGCTTGTTTTTTGAAGCTCATATTGTGACAGTGTGTGATTGGTTGATAGAATCAGGGTGATGTGATTTGTTGCGGTTTTACAATTTCCTGTTATTGATAGCATTATTAAAACTGTGAGGCCTGGCATTTTAATCTCCACTGAATCCAGTGATGAATGTGTTAAGAGGGAAGAGAGATCAAGTTTATGCCAGAAAGTTAAAGGGTTAGTTCACCCCAAAATTCAAATTAGTCCATAAATTACTCACCCTCAAGTCATCCTAGGTGTATATGACTTTCTTCTTTCAGACGAATCCAGTCGCAGTTATATTAAAAATTGTCTTTGATCTTTCAAGCTGTTTAATGGCACTCAGCGGGTGTTGCTTTTTTTCTCAGTGATTTAATTATAGTTTGTATTTCCAATTCAGAGGCTTGAGAGGTGTTGTATAATGTACTTAATTCTAATGGGTTTAATAAATCCAAGCAAAGGCAGACTTCAGTCATACTAAAATAGTAAAACATCAAATACTGAGAGAAAAACAGCAGTAGGGGAGAAAGGGGTGTGGCTTGTTTTTTGAAGCTCATATTGTGACAGTGTGTGATTGGTTGATAGAATCAGGGTGATGTGATTTGTTGTGGTTTTCCAATTTCCTGTTATTGATAGCATTATTAAAACTGTGAGGCCTGGCATTTTAATCTCCACTGAATCCAGTGATGAATGTGTTAAGAGGGAAGAGAGATCAAGTTTATGCCAGAAAGTTAAAGGGTTAGTTCACCCCAAAATTCAAATTAGTCCATAAATTACTCACCCTCAAGTCATCCTAGGTGTATATGACTTTCTTCTTTCAGACGAATCCAGTCGCAGTTATATTAAAAATTGTCTTTGATCTTTCAAGCTGTTTAATGGCACTCAGCGGGTGTTGCATGCATCAGTCCAAAAGAAGTTAAATAAAAAGCGCCCATCCATAAAAAAAGTGTCTCACACAGCTCCGGGGGGTGAACAAAGGCCTTCTGTAGCGAATCGATGCGTTTTTGTAAGAAAAATATCCATATTCAAAACGTAATAATCACTTTAATGTAGCTTGCGCCAACAGTCCTACATGGAAGCAGTTCCGGGCTGATGAGGTATGAGTTCAGTGTTGCGCATGTGCCGGTGAGTCTCGTGAAAACCAATGTTTGTTAACAGGAGCAAAGGAAGCAAAGTTTCCTTACTTTAGCAGAGGAAAACCAGTCTCCTCTTGGCTTATATCGAAATTCTTCTTTACAAATCCTCGTTTTGTACTTCTA
The DNA here is from genome assembly GCF_001515645.1 of Sinocyclocheilus grahami. Lineage (NCBI taxonomy): Eukaryota > Metazoa > Chordata > Actinopteri > Cypriniformes > Cyprinidae > Sinocyclocheilus > Sinocyclocheilus grahami. The sequence continues at coordinate 1,899,513 of NW_015505394.1, read as the reverse complement.
ATAAGTGACCGTTGTTTTTTTTTAATCTCTCCGCTGCACTTCCGCGTTCGTCACTTCTGAGCAGCGCATGCGCAAAGCTGACCTCCATACGTCATCCGCCCGGAACTGCTTCTGTGTACAACAGTGAGCGCAAGCTACATTAAAGTGATTATTACGTTTTGAATATGGATATTTTTCTTACAAAAACGCATGGATGGGCACTTTTTATTTAACTTCATTTGGACTGATGCATGCAACACCCGCTGACTGCCATGAAACAGCTTGAAAGATAATTTTTTCAGCTTGAAAGACAATTTTTAATATACCTCAGACTGGATTCGTCTGAAAGAAGAAAGTCATATACACCTAGGATGACTTGAGGGTGAGTCATTTTATGGGCTAATTTAAATTTTTTGGTGAACTAACCCTTTAAGCGTGTTTCCCCTTTGTTTCCTGAAAGCGGTGCATAGGCTGCCTGGCCTTCAACATATTGTTTTGATTGGTTTGTTTGGTTGGACATGCATATATATATGAAGTCTGATTCATGGCATGAGCTGAAAGAGCTGAAATAGAGTCGTAAATGAAGTTTAAAAAAAGCACCCAAGCAGCTGACAAACTATAAGCTATAGGCAGCAAGCACAAACCACAAATATCTCTCCCATCTTTTCCACCTGTCAGGTTTCCGTAACCTGCATGTGGATGATCAGATGACGGTCATACAACACACCTGGATGGGAGTGATGGTCTTTGCTCTGGGTTGGAGGTCCTACAAGAATGCCAACGCGCGGATGCTGTACTTCGCGCCAGACCTGGTCTTCAATGAGTCAGTCTCATTTTCTTTCACATCCGCTCTGCTCTTATTTGCCTGTTTTCTTTTGTGTCCGGCACCCATCTGTGTTCTGCATTGTTGACTTCTCTCTCTCATTCCATTTTCTTCTTCTGTCCATTTGTTTGTCTTTTGTAAATGTACTAATCCATCTTTCTTCACACTTATTTTTCTTTCATTTCTCCTCAGCGGCCCTTTCTCTACCTTATTCCATCTCTATCTTGCTCTCTCTCTCTCTCTCTCGAGCAGGTACATATCTTGTACTTCATGCACACAATAAGTCTTGTCGTGGATGCTTCCAAGGAGGATCTTTGTCACAAACACAATCCCAAGAGAGATTGGATTTTTTAGGGGGGCTCACATGCTCTCAATGGCCTTTTTCACCAATATCTGAAATAGAAGACTTACTTCTAAAATGCATCTTGGCTGTATCCCATACCACTACTGCTGACAGAATTTGTGTTGTGGGCATGAAATACATTTCATTTAGTGAGAGATCTGGGAGTCATTAGATGACTGACCACATTATTCAGTACTGCTTTGTAATTAGCGGGTGTTGAAAAGTTGTTGTTATTGTCAGATGTTTCTTTGTTTGCTTCTTTCTCTCTGTGTATGTCAAATAATCTGCCCCCTATTTGTCAGCCATAGGATGCATATCTCCAGCATGTACGAGCACTGTGTTCAGATGAAGCACCTCTCGCAGGAGTTTGTGCTGCTGCAGGTCACACAGGAAGAGTTCCTCTGCATGAAGGCCCTCCTTCTTTTCAGCATCAGTGAGTCTACTGCTGTGTGTGTGTGTGTTCAGAACAGATTTTTTCTGCCAAAGTACTTATGGATACTAACACCTAATGACAGATTAAAAATAATCATAATAATAATTAGAGGCATATTTCCTGTTTTCTGTTGTGAGAAAGTACTGTTTTATATAAACTTATCTAACATAAAATGAGCCAAGCTCTTCAAGTAGCTAGCATAAAATGTCTATATCCAGCATCTTGAAATGCTGACATAAGCCTGTCCAGAAAACTTTTACACTGTATTCAGCAAATCAAATCAATTTTTTACAATCTTGTGAATTGATATTTAATCACTGCAGTATCAATTATTTTAATGAACTATTTTTAATGCCAAAACCTCAAATTGTAGCGGTGTCTCATATTTTGTGCTCAACCCTGTTACTGCATGATTTTCCCCAATTACAAAAAAACATATAATTATAAATGAACAAAAAATTTGCCCCAAATAAACTGCCGAGAGATAGCTTAATTTATACATAATTTGATATTTTATTTTAGCTGTTTGTATATAATGGAATATTGATGTTATTTAATGGGTATGCTAGAAAATATTAATTACACAAAATACAGTCTTTTAAACTGCATAAATGTCCTACATTATGGTAACAGGGTCACAAAATTTTCAAACCTCTTATTAAATGTATAGAAAATAAAGCTCATATAAAATTGAGTTTGACTTCCTGAAGGTTAAGTACTTCCTTTCGCTGGGCATTTATTAAAAAAGCTGATTATTTTAAGCATTTTAGTCCCTTCGTACCCTATTTGTAGTGTATTTGCTATTTGTATTAAAAACAAACAACACCATTATCACAATGCATCAACACAACATAAGTACATTTTTAATGACATGCTCTTTTTCCAAGTGTATGCAAGTTCAGGTGAACGTTTTTATTTCCGTTTCTGCAGTTCCAGTGGAGGGGCTGAAGAGTCAGAAGTATTTTGATGAGCTGCGTCTGACATATATAAACGAGCTTGATCGTTTAATCAACTATGGCAGGAAGACCAACTGCGCCATGCGCTTCCATCAGCTGACCCGATTGATGGACTCACTGCAACCAGTTAGTAACACATACACAAAAAACACACATAGAGGCACCATACACCAAGCATAATGATTTGTGTGTTAGATGCAATAATGGCCCCATGAGACCCTACCGTTCAAATGTTTGGTGTCAGTAGTATTAAGTTTTATTCATATATCCATACACAAATAAGACAATTACAGGCAAATTCACTAAAAAGTTGTGCTACTTTTGTATGCATGCATTTTGATCATTAACAATCTGCAATCCAGTTTAACCAAGTGCTAAATGCACTGAAATATCCTGCACTATATTTAAATTAATTTGTTGTCATTCATTCCAGTGCAAACACACCATTCTATGTAAATTAGGCTCATTACTGATGCATCTAATTCACAATACTCAGCCGTTTGCATTTGGGAGATGCTTTGATCCGAAGCGACATACATTGCATTCAAGGTGTACATTTTCCAAGTGTATGCAAGTTCAGGTGAACGTTTTTATTTCCGTTTCTGCAGTTCCAGTGGAGGGGCTGAAGAGTCAGAAGTATTTTGATGAGCTGCGTCTGACATATATAAACGAGCTTGATCGTTTAATCAACTATGGCAGGAAGACCAACTGCGCCATGCGCTTCCATCAGCTGACCCGATTGATGGACTCACTGCAACCAGTTAGTAACACATACACAAAAAACACACATAGAGGCACCATACACCAAGCATTAATGATTTGTTTGTTAGATGCAATAATGGCCCCATGAGACCCTACCGTTCAAATGTTTGGTGTCAGTAGTATTAAGTTTTATTCATATATCCATACACAAATAAGACAATTACAGGCAAATTCACTAAAAAGTTGTGCTACTTTTGTATGCATGCATTTTGATCACTAACAATCTGCAATCCAGTTTAACCAAGTGCTAAATGCACTGAAATATCCTGCACTATATTTAAATTCATTTGTTGTCATTCATTCCAGTGCAAACACACCATTCTATGTAAATTAGGCTCATTACTGATGCATCTAATTCACAATACTCAGCCGTTTGCATTTGGGAGATGCTTTGATCCGAAGCGACATACATTGCATTCAAGGTATACATGTTATCGGATCATTCATCCCTTAGCATGGTTTACCCAAAAATGAAAATTCTGTCATCATTTACTCACCCTGAAGTTGTTTCAAACCTGTATGATTTTCTTTCTTCTGCTGGACACAAAAGAAGATAGAATGTGGGTAATCAAATTTTCAGCATTTTAAAGAGCCAATTCAGGTGAATGCTGTACAATCGCAGTATACTATGCCAGATTGTGGTAGTCTGCTGCATTGTCCACAACTGAACGCTCAGAACCAGCCTGAGATGGGGAACTGCAAGATGTGCATTGAGTTCACTGCTAATTGTTTGGCTGTGTTTGCACCATTAACTGATTTACATAATTCCTTTAGTAAATCTGATTCTAAAACAACACAGGCAGCACATGGAAATAATGACACAATTGACAGGCACAATTCTTAGTGAATTCTTCCTTAAACATGCTATGATTTTCTCTATCCCTTCCGTTTTTCATTTGGTCATTTTGCTTATTCTTGTCTCTCTTTATCTCTCTCTTTTTCTCTCCCTCACCCAGATTGTTCAGAAGTTGCACCAGTTCACCTTTGACCTCTTTGTCCAAGCTCGGTCCTTGCCCACAAAGGTCAGCTTTCCCGAAATGATTGCAGAAATAGTCTCGGTCCAGGTGCCAAAGATCCTCGCCGGCCTGTCTAAACCAATCCTGTTTCACAAATGACAAGACTACACCCCTGAACCACTCATCCATATCAACCCCACCCAGGCCATATGAGCCAGTCAGTTTGGTCTGATCCAGCCTAAACCAGCCTGCCATGCTTTTAATCTGGACTCGAATCGAGCGACGGGACTGAACGATACTGATTTTTTTGATTTTCTATTTTTTAGAATTTCGCCCCCCACCCTCCTCTCCCTCCTCCCTCCTCCCCCTCCTCCCTCCCTTGCAGTCTCGTCTCTCTCTCCTTTTGAAAAATGGCTCTGAAAAGTAGCAGGACCATTACATCATTACAGTTGTCTATCTTCTCCTCAGAGATCATTTGAGCTCATTTTCTCAAACTGACAGCATGGTGTGAAGCAGGTTTTGTTCTTTCTTTCGACTAGCAGTTATCCTTCAAGAGTTACAGCGTGTTGCCTGGTGGACAGGTTGGGAAAAAAATATCACACTGAAGTTTCATCTGAGCCCTTAATAAAAAATTTAAAAAAACGGACATTATGCAGCTCTCTATCAGAGTCTGTGACCTGCCTCCACTCTATGCATCTTAATATAAAAAGGTTTCATTTGTTGTCCATAACTTGAGAGATCAGGAAATGCAAAGCAGTATGCATAGAGAAAAACTACTGAACGTGAGACAAACGGTGACAGAATCTCTTCGCTTGTGACATTTACTCTTGTGAGTTAGAACAACACGCTACTAAATACAGTATTGTAGTATTACAACAGTATTTCAGTACTGCAGGCTGACTATCAGTCTCCTCCCTGCTTTATTAGTTTATTGATTGTAAAACAAGTGCTTCATTCATTTCTTATGAAATGTAGAGGCTCTTTAAAAGCTTTTAAAAGAGGCATCATTCTTTTGGGATCAGACAATTTGAGACTTTTTCATTCAGTTGAAAATCTGTCACAGTTGTGTTTTGCCACTAAGAATGAAAGAACAGCACAATAAAAAATAAAAAAAAGTCATCAAGAGTTGCCGCCTCCAGACAGCAGAGATGTGTTAAGATGGGGCTCAGTGCCCTCTTTTGCAACCTGGATATTAAAGTGCAGGTTTTAGGGTATATTGTTGACAGTTTGTACATAGAACATAAATAAATCAACGCTTGGGTCAGCAAAGAAGATCTTCAAATATAGCCTATACACATATATATAAATCTATGCATGCTGTCTTCATATCCATCAACAAAATAAAAAACAATTGCATGATAAAGCCTTAGATATTCAAACAAACCAAACTGCATTTCCAGTAAGCTAAATGGATATTGTTAGGAAACGGGACTGTTTCCCATAAGGCTCTTATGAAGTTGATCTCTCTTTCACTGTCCTTAATGGAAGATTTGGCAAGGTAATGTTCTTGTATATATATATCTGTAAAAGTTGAGCGTGGTTCTTTTAAATCTTTCTATGTGCTAATGTATGGATGTAGTCAATAGTTTTACTCTTTCCTTTATAGTAAGTGCCACTGAGGGATTTGTATTTCTCCGCGCTAGCAATAAGCAATCACATGCTTAACACACTCTTTTAACTAGCTCTTTTAGAATACCAAAACATGCTTCAAATGGTGCACAGCTTTAAAAAAACTAAACTAAAAAAAACTAAAAACGAGCTATGCGTATGTGCTAACGCAGGACTGTTAAAAAAAATCAAAATAACGCAGGACTGTTATTTTTTCAGAAACTCGTACCAAATATCTTAATCGCCATCAACTGTCGCAAATCAACGACAAGTGGTGCTAAAGCTCTCCTCTTTATTCACGAGAGCGTTAACAGGATGGTTCACCCAAAAATGAAAATTCTGTGATCATTTACTCACCAAGTTGTTCTAAACCTGTAGTAGTTTTTCTTCCTCTGTTGAACACACAATACGACGTTGGTAAGCAGACAGTTGCTGGTAGCCTTACGTACATAGTATTTCATTTACTCACCAAGTTGTTCTAAACCTGTAGTAGTTTTTCTTCTTCTGTTGAACACACAATACGACGTTGGTAAGCAGACAGTTGCTGGTAGCCTTACGTACATAGTATTGGGGGGAAATACAATGAAAGTAAATTTTTTTTGGTTGTTACCAACCTTCTTCAGAATATCTTTTGTGTTCAACAGAAGAAAGAAACTAGGCTACAGGATTGGAAAAACTTGAGGGTGAGTAAATGATAACACAATTTTCATTTGTGTGTGAACAATCCCTTTAAACGAGACAAAAGACAAAACAAACAAAAAAACAAGGCATATGTATTTTTTACTCTGCTTTCGCTTCAATTAATGCATTCACTATTTATCTGTCAGGAAGGAACATCTTTACTCGCTTTCTCATACTCCGGCGCAGCGAGTATTTTCTAGACGTGTCAACTTTTTCCCTCCGCACGCTCTCCATTTCTAAATGATTGAATAGGCCTAATGCCTGCAGCGTTATGTATGTAGATTACTCTTTAAAGAGCCCTAAAATCACACCGCTGTGTTGTCTTTGTCAGGCCTGGGGTGACCTGGGGTGTACTTTCGGCAGAGCATGGAGTTTTCCGCCGAGTTGAGACGACGAGATGTGGTTTAGCTGCTCGAGCTCTTGTCGCCGCGGAGCATGTTGACGGATTAAATGTGCCAGGCAGAGAATATGCTGTCAGAGACAGCTCCTCTGCGCTGACAGCACCGAGCTCCACGCAATTACACGCAGGTGTTTACCCATTTAGATGGCCCAAAAGCACTCATTAGAATTTGCAGAACTCCAAACTGCACTTTTACCCTGCCAAAAAAGAACTCATGACTTTCACCACAAACCTGCAGCGCTTTAGGACAGAGCCGAAGCCAAAGTCTAATCACAAAGTCGTTCATTAGCCGGCGGACTTTCGGAGGGGGCACTAGCATGTAAACAGATATAGTTCGTTCATACTCGACTTTGCGAGAGACGCACTCTCTCGCTGTCTTATAATATTGTCTGTTTGTAATGTCAGATGTGACGGCTAGCGCAGTGCTCGTGAACCGACTCGTGCTTGGATGACCCATAAGCTGCTTTGTGACTTTCTTAACATTTCTCTTTTGAGCTATGATGTAGAACTTTGCGTGTTGGTTTTCAATTAAAGTCTTAGGGTTTACTGTTACTGTGTGCGGTTTGGTCAACCAATAGCAAAAGCATATGTGTATGTTTATATGCACTCTTGTAAATCTGTTAGCAGGCACTGCTTGGCCACCCTTATAAGTACAAAAAGGGGGAAAAAGCAATAAGGGCCTTTTGCAATTTTGGTGTCTTTTGCAAAAAACTGAATTTGGCCTGTGTTGATGACAAAAAAAGGTTTGCTTGGATCCTACCAATGTTTCTACTCTCACATGAACAAGAAAACCTGGAGTCTTAATAACAGTCTGCATGTCACCAGGATGCTTCCTGTGGTTATAAATGGGTCTTTCTACTAGTGGAGAAAAATGTTACCAAACGATTTCTCACTGATATATTTTCCCCAGCAATGAGGAAAGTAATTTGGGTTTCTAATGTGGAGTATCTTGACATAAAGTTGTATGTTGAACAGAGCACCACACTGGTTTACAGACACTAAATGTGCTAATGAAACCATATGAATTGTTTGCAGGCAGAGCTGTATCTATTTATGTCCTGTTTCAGCTTTGTAAACCATATAAAAACTCCCATATATGTAACGATGACTTGGTTTTTTAACTTTCTTCACTGGCTGATATGAGCAATTAAAGTACTAATCATTAGTGAATGCTTTTTTTACAGCTTTTTTCTCTGGTGTGAATAATTCCTGTCTTTTCCTGGTGTTATGGGATATTTTTTTGCTAATCCATATGCAGAAGGAGGAGCTAGATAGTTTGGCTTTATATGATAGAAGAGGAAATTCTGGCTTCTTAAATGATGTTTGTTACTTAAATCTTTGGACCTTTATAGTCTTTTTTACAGCAGTTGTGTGTATGTGTGGGTGTGTGTGTGTGTGGGTGTGTGTGTGCATGCACGCTTTTTTGCGCAGATTATTTAGTACTGTTATGTAGTGTTGTATTGACAGTTGTTAACTGACGATTTCTTTTGAGCAGTTTGCCAACTGATCTGATTCTTGTTGTGTAGAGCCTGTGTAAATCCAGTTTGTTTGTGTTTTACCGCTTTCAATTCAATAAAAAACATTTGAAAATCTTGGAAGTTGTTCTCTGAAACTTTTTCGTGAGACACCCTGAATTGGGTGGACCTTAACAATATCCTGTAAAAGCAATTGGGCACGAGAAGCATTTCAGTGGTGGGAACTTGTCTAAACGCCTTAGGCTGACTTTTTTTTTGCACTTTGGATTTTGACTGATGTGCAGCTGTTATAATTTAACTGGATTCCAGAGGTTTGTTCTCCTCACAATCATTTATTGATTATCACAAGGCCATTTCATTTGTATAGCTTTATTTCTACTCTGGGTCGGCTCAGTGCACTTTCACCTATGGCTTTCGTTCGTAAGAAAAAAACAAACACACTTCATCTTTTTTTTTTTTTTTTTATAAAGTTGCATTTTCTTGCAGAAGTACATTAAAAAAAAACAAAAAGGGTTTAGTGACTGTTAGGGTTTCAAGAGTTGACGACCAGCTTAAGAAACAACAAAATATTTACAAAAAATACATCAAATGTAAACTGGAAATTTGAAGCTTTATGATAATAATATTATTACATAAGAATGAATGCGCTCCAGTCTGCTTCAAATCTAAAACTGAGTTCATGCCAAACCCGCATAAAGTGACCTAAAATTTCAACCTTATTGTATCTGAAGTACCAAAAACATATTGACGTCCTTTTTTTTCTTATTTCCACATTTACAGTTATGTGAAAGTGAGAATGAGACTTAAAATCTTTAGCTTTCACATTTAAGATTCACACTGACCAAAGAAACTGATAAAGGCTCATGTTTCAGTCAATTGTTTGGGACTTAAAGATCCGGTTAAGCTGAATACCGAAACGGACCTCTATATCAGTAAGGTCAACTGATAATTTATAAAGGAAGCATACTTTGCTCTATGAACTAGTTGAAGTAACAAAAGTTCCTCGATCCCTTTTTTTTTTTTTTTTGTAGGAACACCACTAGTGTGTCCCACCAGATAAAAGGAGAAACGCTTTGCTATTACAGTAACTACTCTGCTTGTCAAAAACATTTAAAAGCAGCACCCAGGTCATTCATCTCCTTCCAGTTACTAATTACTGAGATAATAACAGCATGCTCAGCTTCTGCGTAATTAAATACTGATTAGTGTTGATTCAGAATATTATTTAATACATCTGGGCTGTACCACCTTCTATCGCTCTTAAAGTGAAGTCTGTAGTGTGTCTGTTCTGTAGAGTGAGACTATCAAACCTTACGTCCTATCCGTCTCTTAAGTAGGTCACAGAAAAGGGGAGATACGGAGGGACACAATGAATGAGAGAACAGGGAGGGAGTTCTTCCTGTTGTGCGCAGAAAGGTCAAAATGTTTAAGAAAGAAAAAAAAGATTCAATGCTTTCTTTTTGTTCTTTGATCCAAGCAAGAATCAAAGACTTTGTTTTACAGCAAAGTAAGCAAGTGCAGAAATTGGCAGCATATCACAAAAAAAACTAAAACTGTACCCTTTCCGATTCATTCACAAAAAGAAAACTGAAGTCAAGAAGTGTTAATAATTTATCTCTCAAAACCATGACCAGACACCGGCCTGTGCTCTCTTGACCACTGATGTGCGTTAATTGGTCCACAAGACATCAATCCACAAGTTGTGACTGAAAGGAAGTTCTTACTTAGTGTTCTGCAAAGACAAACAAGTGGCTATAATGAGCATTAACATTATAGGTTACCTCAATAATAAAAATAAGAATGAACATGCTGTACCTCATCTCTAGAAGCTGCAGGTGAGACATTCGGAGAGGAGCTGTAGGACACAAAACAGTAGTTCACCCAATAAAGAAAATTCAGTCATTAGTTATTACTCATGTTGTTCCAAACCCAAAAGCAGACTCGGTTTTGCCTACAATTGCAGTAAAAAGGGACGAGCTTCCAAAAGAGTCCTAAAATCACCATCAAATGTATGCATATAACTCAAACTTCACAAATCAATATGGTGTAGATTCGATGTCATAAGTTTGGTCATGAGACATGGTCAGCAAGGTTATTATTGTTAACTGAAATAAAGCTAAAATGAAATACAAACTAAAAGAAAATTAGAAATCTTACCATAACAACTGAATGATAACTGAAATAAGTTTGCAAAAGTAATAAAATGAGCTAGAAATAAATAGAAACTACAACTGATATAATTAAACCTTAATAGTAATGTTTAAAAAGAACTTAATAGAAATAATTTAAGAAAGAGGTAAAACTAATAAAAGACAATCACATATGAATCATTTATATGAAAATATAAAAATAAAAGCTACTTTAAAATATTAATAAAAACTATAATCGTATATGAATAATACTTAAGTAAAAAAATACTAAACACTGATGCACAAGCCAATGATGTTCATGACATCCAACTATTTCATTTATTTACATTACATATATATATACACAGGTGCATCTTAATAAATTAGAATGTCGTGGAAAAGTTCATTTATTTCAGTAATTCAACTCAAATTGTGAAACTCGTATATTAAATAAATTCAATGCACACAGACTGAAGTAGTTTAAGTCTTTGGTTCTTTTAATTGTGATGATTTTGACTCACATTTAACAAAAACCCACCAATTCACTATCTCAACAAATTAGAATATGATGACATGCCAATCAGCTAATCAACTCAAAACACCTGCAAAGGTTTCCTGAGCCTTCAAAATGGTCTCTCAGTTTGGTTCACTAGGCTACACAATCATGGGGAAGACTGCTGATCTGACAGTTGTCCAGAAGACAATCATTGACACACTTCACAAGGAGAGTAAGCCACACACATTAATTTGCCAAAGAAGCTGGCTGTTCACAGAGTGCTGTATCCAAGCATGTTAACAGAAAGTTGAGTGGAAGGAAAAAGTGTGGAAGAAAAAGATGCACAACCAACCGAGAGAACCGCAGCCTTATGAGGATTGTCAAGCAAAATCGATTCAAGAATTTGAGTGAACTTCACAAGGAATGGACTGAGGCTGGGGTCAAGGCATCAAGAGCCACCACACACAGACGTGTCAAGGAATTTGGCTACAGTTGTCATATTCCTCTTGTTAAGCCACTCCTGAACCACAAACAACGTCAGAGGCGTCTTACCTGGAGAAGAAGAACTGGACTGTTGCCCAGTGGTCCAAAGTCCTCTGTTCAGATGAGAGCAAGTTTTGTATTTCATTTGGAAACCAAGGTCCTAGAGTCTGGAGGAAGGGTGGAGAAGCTCATAGCCCAAGTTGCTTGAAGTCCAGTGTTAAGTTTCCACAGTCTGTGATGATTTGGGGTGCAATGTCATCTGCTGGTGTTGGTCCATTGTGTTTTTTGAAAACCAAAGTCACTGCACCCGTTTACCAAGAAATTTTGGAGCACTTCATGCTTCCTTCTGCTGACCAGCTTTTTGAAGATGCTGATTTCATTTTCCAGCAGGATTTGGCACCTGCCCACACTGCCAAAAGCACCAAAAGCTGGTTAAATGAGCATGGTGTTGTGTGCTTGACTGGCCAGCAAACTCACCAGACCTGAACCCCATAGAGAATCTATGGGGTATTGTCAAGAGGAAAATGAGAAACAAGAGACCAAAAAATGCAGATGAGCTGAAGGCCACTGTCAAAGAAACCTGGGCTTCCATACCACCTCAGCAGTGCCACAAACTGATCACCTCCACGCCACGCCGAATTGAGGCAGTAATTAAAGCAAAAGGAGCCCCTACCAAGTATTGAGTACATGTACAGTAAATGAACATACTTTCCAGAAGGCCAACAATTCACTAAAAATGTTTTTTTATTGGTCTTATGAAGTATTCTAATTTGTTGAGATAGTGAATTGGTGGGTTTTTGTTAAATGTGAGCCAAAATCATCACAATTAAAAGAACCAAAGACTTAAACTACTTCAGTCTGTGTACATTGAATTTATTTAATACACGACTTTCACAATTTGAGTTGAATTACTGAAATAAATGAAATAAAAAAACTTTTCCCACGACATTCTAATTTATTGAGATACACCTGTATATTTATATCTCTTTCCCCCTCCTACCCTCAATATTTTCATAAAATATTGTTTTGTAAGAGATATATATATATATATATATATATATATATATATATATATATATATATGGAAAATGAAGAATCCTCAAAATTTGGAACGACATGAGGTTTAGAAAATTATGCCAGACTTTTCATTTTTGGCTGAATTATTCCTTTAAAATGACACTTGCACTATCAACGGTACATTAGATTTTATGTGCATGAAATATGGGCACCTGCATTGCGAGCAGTGTTCACAAGCTCATGAAATGAGAGGAGTGTGCTGCTTCATTACAGACTATCATTTTTGTTAACTTTGATGCTTTGCATTGGTCAAACCTTTTATCTTAGTATCCTCTGAGAGTTCCCTCAGGGATGTGTTCTAGCATTGTGAAAGGCCTTGAACTTGAACTACACAAGTGTGTGCGTGGGCTTGGAGAGCCTCCATGAGCAGTGAAGAGAATCCTCCGAAACTCAAACAGGCAGCCACACTGCTCATCATCTCGTATTTCAGAATTCAGAATTTAGTAAAAGATCAGCTCATACCCATTTTAGATTACACACAAACTGTCCATACACAACCTAATATCTGAGCAGTAGCTCGTCTTAACTTATGTGTACTTTCCTGTTGTGTCTTAGAACATTTTACAGACACTGTAGCCTTATTTGAACCTTTGTGCTTAAAGGAATAGTTCAGTCAAAAATGAACATTCTGTCATCATTTACTCAATTGTATGACTTTCTATTTTCTGTGGAACATAAATGTGAAGAATGTCGCTCTTCTTCATGCAGTAAAAATGACTGAGCACTGGCGATTTCAAGCATCTAAATGGACAAAAAACATAAAAGTGTCATTAAACTGGTCCAGTTTATGACCAGGGGATGTCAAGCTCCAAAAGTAAAAAAAAAAGAAGAAAAAAATCAATCAAGACACATGAAGTCATTTGTTAACTGCTGTGCTGAGTCATTGAATTGAATGGGACTGAATCAATCTGATTAGTGAATAAAGTATTTACATGAATGATTCATTTAAAATTACGCATTTGGCAGATGCTTTTATCCAAGATGACTTGCACTGAAATCAAGATATACAACATTTGACTTCATTTATGTATTCCCTGGGAATTAAACCCATGACCTTGCTAGCGCTATGCTCTATTGATTGAGCTACAGGAATACTCAGATCACTGATTCAAATTCAGAATACTGATTCAGCCTAGAAGAATGAATTGTACATGAACCGGACATTCGGTCAAACATGAGCGAGAACAGACTGTTCCTCACACAAAGCTATTGTATGACGGAGCAGACTTGGAATATACAGTAGCACATGAGTCACACGGAACAATTTTATGACAGTTTTATGGTGCTTTTACATCCTTTTTGAAGCTTTTAAATGGATTAATTGGAATTTGCTTGGAAAACAGACCAAATTATTCATCCGAATTTTTCATGTTGTGTTCCACGAAGGGAAGAAAGGGCGTGAAACAACATTCGAATTGACTAAATGATGACAGAATTTTAATTTTTGGATTAACTATTCCTTTAAGCCAAAGGGTTCAAATAAGGATATGTGCCTGTAGGTGCAAATCTGAGTGTCTGTGTGTGTGTGTGTTTTAAGACTTTTCCCAGACATGGATTGAATTACCTGCTCTAAACTACCTGTCTATTTGAAAGATTTAAACTAAACCATCATGCACGACTAAACAACTGATCGGATGTATGTCTAGTCCCGTTTTTATTTGGTCTGTAACACAAGGCCTTTCAGCATGTGGTCGTGTATTAAACACAACTTTATTTGAAAGCACAAACATCAAAAGTGCATCAGGTTTTACTGGCTCCGCTCTAAGTGAGGTCAGGCAGCTGCTGGAAACAATGAAAGGTTCATACACACACACACACACACACACACACACACACACCTGAGCCAGCATATGCCCTCAAATACACGCATACATACCTCCCCACCTGCCTCGAAGCGTTCTCAAAAAATTTGGTTTTGGAGGCGACACTATGGGGAAAGAGAGAAAGAAGAATACATTGATACAAAACTGATCATGAATGGAAATGATCTACTGGGATCATTCTAAATAAGACAAGACTGAATAGAACTAATTTGTCTATATTTTTCACATTTTGTTCATGTTGTTTACATGCTGTGAAGACCATTCTTCATTAGATTACAGTCTCTTCGGAGGCTGAAGTTGGAATCTTCAATCCAAAATGTGGAAATGTTGCCGTTTTGAGGTCTGACTTACTCTTTACACTAAATCTCATTTACATGTACTGACATTCACATTGAATCTCAGCGCGTGTGAATGTATATCTGCATTTGAAGCCATTGATCCCATTAAGGACATATGGACAATATGAGGATATCTGACAGAACACAATAATAAGCAGAGCTCATTTGTGCCATTTTTGTTATAGTCATGCTTTATGTATTTCATTTTGTCATGTCAAATTCTGCTTCACTCTGAAAATTTAGTCTATAAATGTTCAAAGCGGCAAAAAAGTAAAACCAAATATAAAAAAAAAAAATTGAAATCATAGTATGAATGTACTGAAGTACTGACTGCACTAGAAGTTACTTTGTTATGAATTCATGCTTTAAAGTCAAAGACTGATATTCATATTTTGTGTCGTAGGGAACAGACAATGACAAACTGTATTTACAGTCTCTGTTAAACATTCTGTCAAGCACATTCAAGTTTAAGTTCATCGGTGCATTTAATTTATTATCTGTGCAGGTGAAATTTATAAAATTATGTTGGTTATAAAATGACTATACATGTATGTGTTTGAGTGAGTTAATTAACATATTTTAATGCTATATTGTTACTAAAAGTTTTATTCGGTCATTTGCATTTTATATCCTTTATATATCGCTATAAAATGGGTAGGTTTAGGTTTGGGGGTAGGTTAAGGGGTCTAAAAATCTAAATTGCTTGATAAAATGATAAAAATGCATTGATACGAATATCTAAATGATATAAAAGATACGTACATATTTTTTAATTTTTTAGCTAAAAATACGTAGCGATTTGTAAGTTTTAAACGTTGAAACGCGTCTAAAGTGTACATTTTGTGCTTGTAAATGCTATGTATTAATACCTACGTATAAACATGAGACCAGGCTGGTCTGTTTGACACTGGGGCCAGCACACCCACATGTTTTCTCAGACCCAGAGTCGGTCTAAGATTACTGCTCCCTGCTCCTGCTCATAGAATGGTAATTATGAGGATATGACAAGCAGAAACTTATACTTGATTTAAGATTAGCGGTCTTCTATAGTTAAAGTCTGCTGTATATAGCATATTTACAATGGCTTGCGAAAGGATTCAGATACTTTACTAACTCTCTCAGTTTACTTAACCCTTGCAAATCCTGCACTGAAACGGAGCTCTCTGGGATATTTGTATTTCCAAGCACTGAAACTCAAAATTATTTTAATGTGACTGTCAAGAAATTTAAAGGGTTAGTTCACCCAAAAATTACTAAATTACTCACCCTCAAGTCATCCTAGGCGTACATGACTTTCTTCTTTCAGACGAATCCAGTCGGAGTTATATAAAAAATTGTCTTTGATCTTTCAAGCTGTTTAATGGCACTCAGCGGGTGTTGCATGCATCAGTCCAAAAGTTGTTCAATAAAAAGTGCCCATCCATAAAAAAAGTGTCTCACACAGCTCCGGGGGGCGAACAAAGGCCTTCTGTAGCGAATCGATGTGTTTTTGTAAGAAAAATATCCATATTCAAAACGTAATAATCCCTTTAATGTAGCTTGCGCAAACAGTTGTACACGGAAGCAGCTCCGGGCTGATGAGGTATGAGTTCAGTGTTGCAATATGGATATTTTTCTTACAAAAACGCATCGATTCGCTACAGAAGGCCTTTGTTCACTCCCCGGAGCCGTGAGAGACACTTTTTTTTATGGATGGGCGCATTTTAATTAAGTGCTTTTGGACTGATGCATGCAACACCCGCTGAGTGCCATGAAACAGCTTGAAAGATCAAAGACCATTTTTAATATAACTCCGACTGGATTTGTCTGAAAGAAGAAAGTCATACACACCTAGAATGACTTGAGGGTGAGTAATTTATAGGCTAATTTTCATTTTTGGGTGAACTAACCCTTTAATGTGTTTGTTTTTTTTGTTGTTAAAAAGAATTTGTAAAAAAAAATATATATAATAAAAATGTAATCCCTTTGACGCAGTAGTTTTAAGTCTACACAGATGGCAATTGTGTTAATGAGGACACAAATTCCGTTGAATTGACTACTACCTGTGAACCATTAAAATACCCGTAGAATTTTCTAGATAAAAACCCCACAGTTAAGGGATCATTATTCTAGCTGCAAGTCTTAAGGACTTGCTGTGAAAATTACAAGTTAAGAGCATTCCTGGGTCCTAGTTATAGTAAAACAAATGCATACATTTTGGAAAAACAAAACTATATCCAAGTGTTTGGATGTCCCAGTGATAACCTTTGGCCACCCAGACGCGCCTATAAAAGGTAATTCCTGTGAACTGTGTGAACCAGGAAATTTCCAAGAGGACCACATAGAGGCCAACAATCATTCCGCAGGATCTACAGCGTTCACTGGTTGACAAGAGTAAACACGCACCAGCCAACCATTGCAATAGTCCTGCAAACCACCGGCCTGTATAGGGAGGGTGGCAGCATGGAGCCATTCCTCAAAAATAATCATGTGTAAGCATGTCAGGAGTTTGCCAAAATGCATAACAGTGATCCAGCTGCAGTGCAGGAAACGATCAGATCTTGGTCAGCCTAAAACAATCTGGATGACACAAATCTACAGTATATCTGCCCACACCACCAAAAAAAACCAGCCACATGCTAAAGTTTTGCAGTACCATCATGTAAGGCTTCTCTTCATCAACAGGAACTGGACATGTTCATAAAAGCAGGAGGAAGAATGGACGATGCAAAATACAGAAAGGTACTGCAATATAGGGCTGCAAAATTAACTGCAAAAGAATCAAATTAGCAATATGAAATGTGTAATTATTAAAGCACAAACGGCCAAAATTTAACAAAATATATAAAATAATCATTAATAAACGTGTAGAGAGTGAAAACTATATTGTGAACTTCACTCCAAACAGGCTTGAGGGTTTAAAGTAAATAAATTACAACAGAAACATATTGCACAACAATTTCAATATTCATAACATTCAATATAATAACAATACATCATTAACATTTAAGTTTGCTGGGTTCCTAAAAATAACTGTAGAAATAAAAAGTAGAAAGAGACCCTCTGACAACTCAAGAGGATCGATTTCTGAGTCCACCCTAAGTTCAGGTATAATGTTAATGCCATGAGAACTGGGTTCTTTTTCACTCCGTTCACTTTTGGCTCAACTGAAAGAGGTCTGAGTTCCTCCTTCTGTTAGCAGGAAAGCTTAGGCAGAACATGGCTTAGTTTGGAGACAGACTTCCTAGTTTGTAGTTCTTGCACACCCTGAGTTCAGCCTGAGAGCTGCTGTCACAATGGACTTTTATGCCTTTTGGTCTTGATATACCTAAGCAGCAACAACAACAGATATTCAATGTTTAGGCTGCATTTCAAACCATTATTTCAACATTTTTCAAATATATTTTTATTTGACAAAATTGTTACCACTTTGTCTAAATACTTCAAATCTAAATCGGTCGTTTTAAGTGAATTTAGGCATCACAACATTATAATGTACAGTATGAAAAAATTGATATTTATTTTAAACATTCATAAAGATTACATTGACAGTGTTATTAAATTAGTGTTTTTAAAAATTAACTTTTAGTGAGCATTAGATGATGAAAAATGTAATCTAAGTGTAAAAAAACAGAGGAAATCATTGTACAATTAAACATCAAATACTGACCTAAAATATGTGATAACTGATAACGGTGTTGGTTCCAATATATAACATGCATCCCTAAAATTGTTCAGCCCTACTGCAAGAGAACAAAGCTTGGGAGAAAGTTCTTCCTTCAGAAGGTCAATATTTCCAGACACAAGGCTAAACGAACATCACATTGGCACAAGAACAAATCTCCCATCTCATAATGGCCCAATCAAAGTCCTGAACTCAATCCCTCTGAATCTCTGGTGCTACTTGAAAATTGCAGTGGACCGGTGTTGAGCAAGTAACCGGAACAATCTGGAGCAAATCTGCCTGGATGAATGTGCCAAAATCACACCTGAGCAGCATGCAAAGCTGATATACTGTATACTTCACCCAAACATATCCTGTCACCGCTGCACGGGAGCCACTCCCCATGAGCTATGCAACATATTTCAGCTTCTTGGCAATATATAACAAGAAAGAAAAAAATAATAATGTTGCAAAAAAGAAATTGGAGTTTTTCCACAGAGAACCATTCAATCATAAATCAGCAGTAGCATCACGGTGAAGTGGGGTTTGTGGTGAGAGATGTGTACTCACTATGAGGCTGGGGTGTCTTCATTTGGAGTTTTATTGAGGAGACGAGAGGGTGGATCTGGTGGTCGACTTGGTGGCCGGCAGATGGAACTCTTCTCTGAGAAAGATTGTCCTTTCAGCCCCTGAGCCTCTCCTGTTACACACACATACACACACCTGTTACAACCACTTTAACCGACTGACTCGTTGCATCGGGATTACTGTACATGTGTGTTCTGCTAACTGTAGATCACATGGAACTGCCGGACATGTACTATGGCGATCATTCATACTTCAAATGCCATACTGTTTTTTAACATCACAGGAATCAGTCATTTAGAGACCAATGACATATAGGAGTGTCCATTATATAGAAAAGAAAAATATTTTAATAAACACGTCAAGTTTTTAGAAATGTACTCTGTTTTAATGTTATGAGATGAAAATATATACTTTGTCATTTATTTATTCAGGAAAATGATCCAATATTACATATCTGTGAGCGACAAAAGTTGGTGATTTTCATTTTTGGAGGTGTTTTTAATCAGTGAGATGACTATCAGGTGTCATTGCCTGCACAAACCTAAAGCGGAAAATGCATAAAAGACCATGTGCCTGTGGGAGTGTGTTTTTGTTCTTAAACAGCGTAAGAGCCAAAGCAAATATCCATGTTTAAAGCTTAAAAATCAGTTCACGCTCTCTTAGTGGAGCTTCCAGGAAGCCGTTCCTTCTCTGTATTATTGTTTCTGGTGGTTAGACATTGTACATCCCAAGCACATAACCAAGACAAACAATAAAAATGCTTTTTTCCCCCCAAGAAAAGACAGCATTTGGGGGGGGGACCCTTAACAAACTGGTTGCTCACTTGACATATGTTTTTTAATGGTAATACATTTTTCAGTTATCTGACTGCACTTTATCAAAGTATTTTAAAATGAATAAACTTTTACTTTACTAGGATCCAAATCTTACTTTGTCACAAAGCACATCCACTGAATAAAAATGATAAGTTATAGTTATATCTCACACTTCTAAACTAATTATACCTGTAAAATATATAATTAAAAACAATAATAAAAATAAAAAAATCTAAACAATATAAACTCAGAATTGCCAGATGTTAAAAGTCACATTTACCTTTTTATTTTTTTTTTATTCCATGGCAGAAATAAGCTTCCATATAATAAATAATTACACACGCACACATACAGTGCTGCTGGAAAGTTTGTGAACCCTTTAGAATTGTCTACATTTCTGCAAAAATATGACCCAAAACATCAGCAGATTTTCACGCAAGTCCTGAAAGTAGACAGAGAAATAAATCAAACAAATGAGACGGAACTACATACTTTGTCATTTATTTATTCAGGAAGCTGATCTAATACTACATACTGTGAGACGCAAAATTCAGTTGTATGTGACTCTAGGATTAGCTGTTAATTTGATGGTGAAATTATGGTGCGTTCAAGTCATGTCGGATAGATTGTATTTATGAGTTGAACACATGAACGCCACCACAATGTCGTTATTACGAGTGAGAAACTCAAAATTTTGTTTTGTTTCCGAGTTGTGGGCGTGTCAATGAAAAACATGGCGGAATCGATGGATGCAACGTCTGTAGTTGACGGTAAATTTTTGTTTAAATTTATCGTTTTTATGACATTTTTATGCGATAAAGTTTAAAGTGGCTTCATAAATGACTTTTTAAAAATATTAAAAACGCAAAACACACCTGATGCGAATTCTTTGCTCTTCATTTCTATAAGCAGAGTTAACAGACCCTGTTGTATTTTCTTGTAATTTATTAAAAGAAGGTACACCGCCATCTTGTGCCGACTAAACTGACTTGAACGCACCTGACGTCGTAATTACGACTTGTCAACTCGTAAGTACGAACGTCCCAGGAGGACTTGAACGCAGCATTAGAGTCCATCTGTTCAAAGGTGTTTTAATCAGTGAGATGACTATCAGGTGTCATTGCCTGCCCTGTTTTATTTAAAGAAAAGGGATTTATCAAAGTCTGATTATGTTTGTGGAAGTGTATCATTGCA
Source organism: Sinocyclocheilus grahami (assembly GCF_001515645.1). Lineage (NCBI taxonomy): Eukaryota > Metazoa > Chordata > Actinopteri > Cypriniformes > Cyprinidae > Sinocyclocheilus > Sinocyclocheilus grahami. The sequence goes on along the minus strand of NW_015505394.1, from coordinate 1,878,511 downwards.
CGAACAAATGAGATCTCTGAGGACCTCAGAAAAAGAGTTGGTGTTGCTCATCAGGCTAGAAAAGTTTTCAAAGCCATCTCTAAAGAGTTTGGACTCCAGCAATCCACAGTCAGACAGAGAACACTCTAAAAGCAAGACGTGTAATAGTCCACTAGGTTTCAAAGGACTGCAGGCTAACTTCTAAGCAATTAAAGGCTTTCTCACATTGGCTAATGTTAATGTTTATGAGCCCATCATCAGGAGAACACTGAACAACCATGGTGTGCATGGCAGAGTCGCAAGAAGAAAGCCACTGTTCTCCAAAAAGAACATTGCTGCCTATCTGCAGTTTGCTAAAGATCATGTGGACAAGCCAGAGGAATACTGGAGAAATGTTTTGTGGATGGATGAGACCAAAATAGAACATTTTGGTTGAAATGAGCAGCGTTATGTTTGGAGAAAGAAAACACTGCATTCCAGCATACGAACCTTATCCCATCTGTGAAACATGGTGGTGGTAGTATCATGGTTTGGGACTGTTTTGCTGCATCTGGGCCAGGACGGCTTGCCATCATTGATGGAACAATAAATTCTGAATTATACCAGCAAATTCTGAAGGAAAATGTCAGGACATCTGTCCGAGAACTGAATCTCAAGAGAAAGTGGTTCATGCAGCAAGACAACGACCCCAACCACACAAGTCTTTCTACCAAAGAACGGATAAAGAAGAACAAAGTTAATCTTTTGGAATGGCCAAGACAAGGTTCGGACCTTAATCCAATTCAAATTTTATGGAAGGACCTGAAGCAAGCAGTTCATAGGAGGAAACCCACCAACATCACATAGTTGAAGTGGTTCTGTACTGAGGAATGGGCTAAAATTCCTACAAG
>NW_015505394.1:1864132-1875803 GCF_001515645.1 Sinocyclocheilus grahami | reverse complement strand
ATTTATTCAGGAAAATGATCCAATATTACATATCTGTGAGCGACAAAAGTTGGTGATTTTCATTTTTGGAGGTGTTTTTAATCAGTGAGATGACTATCAGGTGTCATTGCCTGCCCTGAAAGAAAAAAAGAAAAGGGATTTATCAAAGTCTGATTATGTTTGTGGAAGTGTATCATTGCACGAACAAATGAGATCTCTCAGAAAAAGAGAAAAAGAGTTGGTGTTGCTCATCAGGCTAGAAAAGTTTTCAAAGCCATCTCTAAAGAGTTTGGACTCCAGCAATCCACAGTCAGACAGAGAACACTCTAAAAGCAAGACGTGTAATAGTCCACTAGGTTTCAAAGGACTGCAGGCTAACTTCTAAGCAATTAAAGGCTTTCTCACATTGGCTAATGTTAATGTTTATGAGCCCATCATCAGGAGAACACTGAACAACCATGGTGTGCATGGCAGAGTCGCAAGAAGAAAGCCACTGTTCTCCAAAAAGAACATTGCTGCCTATCTGCAGTTTGCTAAAGATCATGTGGACAAGCCAGAGGAATACTGGAGAAATGTTTTGTGGATGGATGAGACCAAAATAGAACATTTTGGTTGAAATGAGCAGCGTTATGTTTGGAGAAAGAAAACACTGCATTCCAGCATACGAACCTTATCCCATCTGTGAAACATGGTGGTGGTAGTATCATGGTTTGGGACTGTTTTGCTGCATCTGGGCCAGGACGGCTTGCCATCATTGATGGAACAATAAATTCTGAATTATACCAGCAAATTCTGAAGGAAAATGTCAGGACATCTGTCCGAGAACTGAATCTCAAGAGAAAGTGGTTCATGCAGCAAGACAACGACCCCAACCACACAAGTCTTTCTACCAAAGAACGGATAAAGAAGAACAAAGTTAATCTTTTGGAATGGCCAAGACAAGGTTCGGACCTTAATCCAATTCAAATTTTATGGAAGGACCTGAAGCAAGCAGTTCATAGGAGGAAACCCACCAACATCACATAGTTGAAGTGGTTCTGTACTGAGGAATGGGCTAAAATTCCTACAAGTCATTGTGCAGGACTGATCAGCAGTTACTTGCAGTTATTGCTGCAAAAGGGGGTCACACCAGATACTGAAAGCAAAGATTCACATACTTTTGCCACTCACAAATATTTAAAGGGGTCATAGGATGTGTCTATATTCGCGTGAATCATTCATGATCCAGCCTCATCTACAGAAGAAGTGAGTATAATATTTAGTAAAGAATGAATCTTTGCAAATCGGCTTTCCTAATAATGTGCTAATTAGCAAGTTTCACGATGAATAACCAAACTACGTTACAGACTTTTCATTAAGACCCTAAAGAATCATATCAACTTGTGGAAAATGGGCACCCTATGACCCTTTTAACACTGGATAATTTTTCTCAATAAATAAATGACAAAGTATAAATTTTTGTCTCCTTTGTTTGACTGGATTATCTTTGTCAACTTTCAGGATTTGTGTGAAAATCTAATGATGTTTTGGGTCATATTTATGCATGAATACTTTCCGTACCCACTGTATATATATATATATATATTTGTAATATTTTATATTTTATAAAATGTTTCAAATTAGTGAGTATACATCTTCCAATTTTTTCAAAAACATTTAAAATATATTTTCAAGGTATTTTTAAAGTATTAAGTGCTTTATTACCAATATCAAGAATTAATAACTTTTATAAATATCATTATGTTTTTGAGGAGTCAAAAAATTATCTGTCTGTCATCTGAAATAATCTTGCCTTTTCATAAAAACATCATATTATCTGATATAAGAGACACTTACTGAGAGACTTACTGGCCTTGACAGTCATGGGGGTCTGCAAGGGTCCTCTCTATGATATCGTTTTCCGTTTTATGTTTTTTGGCTGAGTGTTCATTGAATCAAGTGACTTTGATTTTTGGCAGACAAGTTTTTAAATGTATAAATTGTGAAGTGGTTTTGTAAAAATATTCTTTTGCAAAAATAAATGTAAGATTATGCCAAATTCATAAGGTTTTCTTAATATATATATACCCACACACATATACATATAATGTGTAATTTGAAATGTTTGATGTTAGGGTCCCCCAAAAACATCAAAATGAACTGATGAATAGTTTGACCATGTGTGTTGCTTGTTTACCAGTTGTTCCTCTGAGTGGTGGCCTCCTTCCTTGAAAAGATTGAGTTCGGTTCACTGTCACTCCTGATTCCCCATTGGTCGTCACCATGGCGTCCGACCTCTGACCATCCTGTATCCTAACTTCAAGCCTGCTGACATCAGAATCCAAGGGCCGAAGAGCAGGTCTGGGGTGAGCAGGCTTCCGAGACGTCGGAGACGAGAGCGGGATGGATGGAGGAGAGACAGAAGGAGGTGCCAGTTTTGTTCTTTGATGAGGAAACGGACTGGTAAGGCTGGTATCGCCCTCGGGTTCACCATCATTGTGGGTGGCGCCATTTTGCTCTCGCCCTGCAAAGCAAAGAGTCGGTGAATGCAGGCAGTTTAGATAAAACACTACTAAACATTAGGCAGGTCAGAAGCCCAATTGCAAGGGTTTAGCCCTGAACATTCCCCACAGGGGAGATTGTATCAGGGGTGTCGTTAAAATTTTAAATGTCCTGTTCCTGTAGTTTTGGCTTAAAAACAGGAGACTGTGATAGTTACGATAAATAAATAAAGAGAACAGCTCGACAGATGCTCCGTTTCCACAATACGAGAAATACAAGCCAATAAAGACTGAACTAGTCAAAATCAAATTACCCAAAATGAGTCATTTCATTCCAACAGCTTCAACACAACCAGAACATAATGGAAGCTTTAAACTGAAAGAAAAAGTGTCTAGAAGCCATGAACGGCTTAACTCAAACACGCTGATTGTTATCAGCTCAAGTCATACGGTCAAAGACTATCTTTTGAAAAGCCTGACGATTTTTACCCGACTTTCATGATCTCTTTATAAAGAAATGACATTTTCTGCTGTGTGGAATTAGCATTATTACCTTGAAATGGTAAAAGCTAACTGCATTTAGTATATATCTAAGAGCACAAATTATCTTCAGTACTGGCATTTAAACCAGACTCTAATGTTTCTTTCATACAATGAAAAGGTTTTAATGCAGGGAAAGGTGTTTTTATAGACTTTGCTTATTTAACTGAGAAAAAAATATGAATCTGGGATCAAAAAAGAAAAAAGATTTGAAATGAGGTATGAATGAAAGACAAACGGATTGACAGTCTGGTTTGACTCTAGTTTAGTTTGTGAACAGGTCTGATATAAAAAAAAATAAAAAAAAGTTGTTCATGTGAGAACCAAGGACAAGAGTTTAAAACAGCTGTGTGTGTGTGAACAGCATCAGTCAAAACAACCAGCTGTGTGTGAGCTAGCCAAACTGGACATGGACACATTTGCATGAATACACATTCACAAACACATTCGTATTTTGGCAGGGGTTCCCACACACACACAGTTGCTCCTAATACTCCATAACTGTATCTGTATTCTCAACAAAAACACAGAAACACGCATACACACAGGGCCAAGTTTATGCACAATCCAAGATTCAATGAAACAACAGGTGGCACACACACACACATGCACAAACACACAGATCCCGCCACCGTTTAATTCAACAAACAGGAAACGAGCCGTTATGATCTACTTATATTAATGATTGGATTGAAATATACAACAGAAGGGGAAAAAATGTATTCCACTGATCTGAACCAGCAAAGATCCAGCATGCTTTAATAAGCTAAAATTTCATGAATATACAAATGAACCAGAGAGTCATATTAATGGTTTAATACAATGTACATTTGTTTTTGATCAAGAGGGAGAAAAAAGGCTCAGATGCTAATAATGAAAATAGCTTATTAGAGAAAAAAGGTCCCAAAGCCAATGGAAAACAGATTGAGTCGTAAAACGCATGCAGGCATTAGCTCTCAGACACACTGGGTAGCACACACACGAAGGCATACCAACACTCGTATGCACGCATTAAAAAAAACACACGTGCACACGCACGCACTCGGGCAAAGACACACACTTGCAGACCCATTGGTGCTGATGCACAAACACACACACACTGCACAAGGGCAGGTAGTTGTTTCGTTTTCATGCTCTAGTGAGTGTACTACTAGCTTGCCTGTTGTTAAACACTACATAACAGGGCTCACAATGAGGGGAGGACAACACGTCAGAGAACGAACATTTATCAGAGCAGACATGCATATGCATACACACACCTCAAGATCCTGCAGATTTAATCATACAATTCACAATGTGCATGGAGGGGCTTCTAAACTGGCACATGAGGAGAGTGTGTGTGTGTGTGTGTGTGTGTGAGACAGGAAGATCAGGGAGGTTTGGTAGTATTTTCTTCATTTAGAGAAAACCCTTTTAAGGAGAAACAGATCCAGTCCAAGGTCCCTTCCAGAACATATGAAACCCAATGAGCTGTTATGTGTGTGTGTGTGTGTGTGCGCCTGCTCACAACTTCAGTGTTTAGGTGTGTGTACTGTATTTAAGCTTGCAGCACAAAAACAGGCTTTGTTTTGAAAAAGTAAAAGCAAAAAAGGAACATGCAAGACAAAGCAGAAAAAAATGGAAGAAAAATAAAAAAATAAAAATAAATAATAATTAAAAAAATATATATATATATATACACACATATAGATCTGAAACATAATATAGTATGTCTTATCGGAGCTGCATAGATCTTTAAAAAATTAAGTAATCTTTTTATATATTAAAAGTAAAAAAACAATTAAAAAAAATGAAAATGTAAAAAAATCAATTTTCATCTATGCTAAAGATAAATTCTTAAAAATATAATTCATATTTTCACTGATAAGGTAAAAAAATATGCATTATATGGCGAAGAGATGGTGATGATGAGGATGACAATGATGATGATGATGACTATCTTTCTGAAGGCTATTTACGCTCAAAAACTGGAGGCTGAAGGCCGGGGTAGAGACGAGGTGGGCGTTTTGAGATTGTGATTGGCTGCCGTCTCCGTGGCGTCACCCTTGGAGGAGGAATAGGAGGCGGTATGGTTTCTTCAGGAGGACCCTTAAAGATCTGCGAACATCAGAGACGGCAGTAATTACAAAAAAAGACATCATCAATCTATGTCACTGTTAAGGCCACTGAAAATGTGAGAAGATATTGTTGAAATTAATCTCTCATAAATTACAGCATTTTTGTTTTGATTACAAAATATTTTACAGCACAAATACAGCAGTTCTCATTCGAAACCTGTTTTCTGTCTGAGCGTTTTGCTTGTATAAAAATAGATGCAGAGATAAACTGTCCCCCTGATCGTTGGGAAAGGGGCATGGAAAGGTCTGACCTTGCAGTAGTCCTCAATGAGGATCTCCATGACGATGTTCTGGAACTTAATATCCAGCATGGCCGCTACGGTTTCCTCCTCTGCTCTCATGAGAGTGGGGCCAAATATTACACCCATATTTGACACGGTCATCAGATTTTCACTGCTGTGGCTGCAAACACTAAAAAAAAAACACAGAGATAATGTAGTGAGATTTTGGATAGGACGTAGGGATTATCCCCGTGATAAATGCTGAATAACTTTGGATAAAACTGATAAATAATGCTTGCAGTGTCTGCTACTTATTATAATGCAGGGCTCATTATAATAAGCCCACTTGCCCATGGCCAGGGTGAGAAAGTTTTGGGAAGTCTTTATTGGGCCAGTGCGGTGTTGTCACTGGATTGTACATTCGTTAATCATATAAATGTGTTTATGCCTTCTAAAATGTAATGTTTGGTTTACTGTGATGTATTGAGGATTTCATATAGATTTCATAAATATATTTTCTGGCACATATAAAAATACTTTAAAAATATATGTTTCTAAAAGAAATTAATACTTTTATTCAGCAAGGATGCATTAAAATGATCAAAAGTTACAGTAAAGATAATATTACAAATGATTTCAAATAAATGCTGTTCTTTCGAACTTTATATTTCACAAAAATATTAAGCAGCACAAACGTTTTCAACATTGATAATGGGACATGTTATTTCACTACTTAATAACAATATTACTGTTTTCACTGTACTCTTGATCAAATAAATGTAGCCTTAAAATTTTCAAAAATCTTACCAATGCATTATTAATGTAATCCTAATTTTCTATTTAGTATATGAGCTTGTTAAATATAAAGTTCAAGCTATTTATGTGAATATGCTGTATGTTTTATTTAAGATATTTTACACATACACACACACACACAAAAAAAATGAGACATGGAGCTATAGTGATTTATTGTCAGGTTTGTTAGAACACACACTTTCACATACACAGCCTGTCACATTAATCAAAACACAGTTTGAATATATAATTATAAAGGTACACACTCAAGCAAGCTGGGTAGCATTTAGAAAAACCACAGTCCGCCTGTGTGTGTGTGTGTGTGTGTGTGTGTGTGTGTGTGTTTCAACATTAGCACGTCTGTGTTCACGCATGCCTGCTTGTGTTATGTGTGTATGTGTTACCTGACCAGGTGTTTGATTAGTAGTTCCAGCATCTCTCTGTTCCGCTCTGGGAGTTTGTAAACAAGTGAGTGAACCGCCCCTAACCGATAGTCCAGATTCTCCGACTCTGGGGAAAAAATGTAGGAAAAGTCACACACACACTATAGATGGACATGATCCACAGATTGCTCTATTAACATAACTGTTGTGCCACAATCTGTGTTGACTCGCACCCATGGAAAGAGCCGTTCATGCTACATCTCGCTGCCATGACCCCCATTACAAGGTACCAAAGGAAAACACTTTAAAGAATGCATCGTAAAGGCAGAATAAAGCAGACAGTGCAAGTCAGTGCACTTCTCAGTCTACACTAAGACTAATAGAGCTGATTGATTGTGTTAGCAAGCTAGTGGCTTTTCTTTTCTTGCTGCAGACATCTCACGGCAGTTTGCTGAACGTCTTTCAACTTGTCCAAAGATAACTTGTAAAATCCTAAAAGGATCAGTACTGACACATTTATTGTGAACTATGGGATAAACACAGCTTTATCTAAAAATACAGCCTGTGGCGAAGCGTAACAAAGCTACTTTATAAAGAGCGGAGCAAAAACGTGTACTTGTGAACTGTGTACAGCGTTTTTAAGAGAAGCTGTAGCATCTTTGAAAGAGTCGGACAAAACTCTCTTGACATCTTTAAAATAAAAAATGTGAAGAAATTCTACAACACGACAGACCGAGATGTCATTTGGGCCAAGTGAGTAAAGCACATTACAGCGAGCCGTTAATCCCTCGGCAGGTGTAGCCCTTTCCTCTGCTCTACTGAGTTTGTTTAGTTGTGTGTAATCTGAGCACAAGCAAGCAGACAAGCTATAATAATCAAAGCTGCTTTAATGGCTTTTAATCTTACTATGCGAGGATTACAATACAGCACTTTTCAGACACAATTCATTGAAAACACATAAAACTGGGCACACACTCAACTCATGCAGACACAACGCCTCAAAACGGACGGTTTTGTCTTTAATTTCTGATTAGATGAGTTGCATTCTAAAGTGTATTAATATGCTACATTGCTGGCAACCCTACACAGCCTACAATAATGCTAAATGGACTATATTACTTTTTACAGAATTTGTTATTCTGAATATTATTAGTAATTAAATTTATCTATTTATTAAACACTGCCATCTTCTTTCGTATTCATTTTGGCAACATTTTAACGAAGTCACTTGAAGCTGTGCATTTTACCAAGATTAAGGGGTTTTAGACCTAATAATACCCATCACCTTTGTAAAATTACTGTAAAAACGTCCTCGAGTGGCTTAATATTTTAAACAAAAGGAAAGACTATGCAAAGCCAGTACAATACAGGCAGTGCAGGTCAGTTTGGATAATGACATGATGCGTCAAACATTACAAAAGATTAATCTATCAACACATATTTTTCTTTTAATGATGCTTTTATTAAATGCCCATGTAAATGTCAGTCTTGAAAAGGCCCTTTACTCGGTCAGCTGCATGCTTGACTACAGCAGCGTGAGCACAGGCACTCAGATACTGTGACAGGGGTTTTCAGAGAACTTAAGTCTGAATGCATAAATAAGATGCAATTTACCCAGGCTAAATTTATTCATTGTAAAATAAAAACAGTAGGGTACCCGTCAATACTGCAATATCTTGCTTCGGTTGACAATTCAGAATTCTATTTAATTGTGCATGTAATACATAACTTATTAACCACAAAGTAATAGAAAGAAGTTTACAAAGTTTTCCAGACTGTCCTGTAACAGAGTGCCTATAGGATGACACAACGCATAAACTCATGGTACAAATATGTGTGTGTGCATTGTATATAAAGTATTAAAATATAATACAAAACGGTAAATACCATTATTAACAGTAGCTGGGGAATTGTCTTTTTTTATGTTTTTGAATCTCATGTTCACCAAGGCTGCAGTTATTTGATAAAAAATTCTGTAAAAACAGTAATGTTGTGAAGAATTACTACAATTTAAAATTAAACTTTTCTATTTTAATATATTTTAAAATGTAATTTATTCCTGTGATTTTCTTATTATTATCAATGTTGAAAACAGTTGTGCTACGAATATTTTTTGCAGAAACCATGATACATTTTGTCCAGGATGCTTTGAAGAATAGAAAGTTCAAAAGAACAGCTATTATTTGAAGAAGAAATCTTTTGTAAGGTTATAAATGTCGATACTGTCAGTTTTGATAAGTTTAATGGATCCTTGCTGAATAAAGGTATTCATTTCACAAAGAACGGTAGTGCATTCTGTTATCAGTGTCATTCAAATGTATACAACTTGGTCTTTTGTTTTGTAGGGTTAGCCAAGCATAATCAAAAGGACCCCCTGGAACCTGCTTAGTTACCCATTGTGGATTTTGTTTTCTCATTTTGTCTCTCATAGTTGAGGTATACCTATGATGAAAATTACAGGCCTCTCTCATCTTTTTAAGTGGGAGAACTTGCACAATTGGTGGCTGACTAAATACTTTTTTTCCCCACTGTATATCCATGGTTGAGGATCACTGATGTGGGATATAGTATTGTGTACAACTGAAAGAGCAAACAGTGCACTTGGACTTGTGTTTTTCCCCTTTTTTAGAGCTTCGCTCGAGTTGAACAAAACTGGCCCACAAAAGAGATGGAAAATACACACATACACATAAAAGTGTTTGTCTGTGTGTGTTCGTCGTCATACTTGCTGCTAAGATCAGTTCTCCATGCAGGCTGTAGGTCATCAGTGGTTCACTCAAACTCCTGGGAAAGCATGCAAATGTACAGCACACATTAAAAAAAAAAAAAAACTTTTTTTGAACATAATAAAATCATGTGTGCTTAACTCACCGCAGATAGAATTTCAAAGCACTAGTGATGGTCTTAATGTCCATGTCAGTGGAATTGAAATCTACATCTGCTGCACACTTTCTGGCAAAGCATGCAAATGTACAGCACACATTAAAAAAAAAAAAAAACTTTTTTTGAACATAATAAAATCATGTGTGCTTAACTCACCGCAGATAGAATTTCAAAGCACTAGTGATGGTCTTAATGTCCATGTCAGTGGAATTGAAATCTACATCTGCTGCACACTTTGGGTCTACAGAGAGAGGAGGACAGATGAAGACAGAGAGAGAGAGAGAGAGAGAGATAAACGGCCTTCCTCAGATGGTTGTTACTGTTGTTGAATATGTGTCAGGGATTTTGTAACAGCTCAAGGACGCTCTCATGGACGTATATCTCTGCTTTGGTTTCCACGGAGTAAAAAACTCAGGAAGTTCACAAAGCTCACTGCAGATATTAAACACGCCACAATATTCTGGACTCAGAATTATGAGACAATAAATTTATGATAACACGATTAGCTTCTTAACAAGAAATAAAGTATGTTTGTATATTTGGTTGTAAATGTTTGTGTATAAATCTGGTTTACAAGTTTTAGAAACACAATGAGTGCATGTTTGTGTGAGAGCATGTTCGAATGTCTTCCTCTTGTACACACATAAACACACACATAAAGCAGATGTTCTTTTGGCCATTTCCTCACCAAAGAAGGCATTCAGAAGTTTTTGTACTTGAATGTTGCTGCCCACAGTCCTGTAGACTCCTTCCTGAGTCAGCCCTGCCAGAAAGAAAGAGAAGAAGAGAGAAACTGAAAAAAGGAGGAAAGGGAGACAGAAAGCATGATTTATAGACTGAGAAAACTGGAGAACCTGCCATGAAGGAGAAAGAAAGGGGCCAGTGTCCACAGTGGAAAAGTACAGCTCTACTGGAAAACGTGCGGTGGAACTGGCCCACTTTCAGTTCACGCTCAGCCATCATTAGACGTGCAATAACCCCAAACGATAGCTTGCCAGAGTTTACTGATTGTTAACATACACCACGTTGTGCCTGACATTAGGGTTGGTCTTAAACGTCTGGGAAATCTGAGTAACGGCACACTCAGAGACTGGTCAGCGCTTCAGAGCCGTTAGTGCTCGGTGCTCCCGCAGTCAACGCAATGGTGTAATCATGCATTTTAATGTGCATGAACGGCCTCTTCACGATTTTACTGCCGTACTATAACAGCCATGGAAATGCTACAGCCAGGTTTCAAATGACTTGCCATGTGGGAGAAAATGTGAGGGAGAGCATATACACATCTGCTATCAATTTATATCACTTGTTTTTTCTTTTAATTTATATGATATATTATTGTCAAAAATCGGTATGTTTCAGTGTGTGTGTGTTTCTGGTTCTTTGGCCACAGTTCTGCAGTAAAAACATTCTGGAAAAGAATGTTTTCTCTCTAGAGTTCGCTCAAATCGCTGTATCCGCAGATGTGAACACAAATGGTGTGCTGCTGCCCTCTGCTGGCTGCACTTGAGACATGAATCCAATAAATAGTGGCATTGTGTTGTCTCTCATCTCTGATTAAAGCATATGGTGGCCATGAAAACCGCAGTGTGTCAGTCATTTGAGAACAGGTGACAAACTAAAATAAGTAACTGATATTCTTGCTAGTCTAATGTGTGATGGTACCTTTTGTTTCCACAAAGTTGATGCATTTTCTGACGAACTTGAAGCCGATGTCATTTAGGTCCACTGAGAAAAAAACAAAAAAACAATTAATATTACATATAATGAACACAGTTCATCATCCCTGTATGCATTTCTCAATAGGTTACTGCACACTTTTTATGGTGTAATTATTATATATGGTATTGCACAGCCTTGCAAGTACCGGAATCTATTAAGCAGCATCTATTTTGGGAGTTTCCTGTGTTCTGCAGCTTTTCTCTTTATAGCTAACATACATCACTGAAAAAGGTCCTGAGATATCACACCTATACTACAATTCAAAAGTTTGGTGTCGGTAAGATTTTCTTGTTTTTAGATTAGATTAGATTAGATTAAACTTTATTGTCATTGTGCAGAGTACAAGTACAGAGCCAATGAAATGCAGTTAGCATCTAACCAGAAGTGCAAATAGCAATGCTGTATATATATATATATATATATATACAGTGGGGTAAAAAAGTATTTAGTCAGCCACCAATTGTGCAAGTTCTCCCACTTAAAAAGATGAGAGAGGCCTGTAATTTTCATCATAGGTATACCTCAACTATGAGAGACAAAATGAGAAAAAAAAA